>NC_090191.1:31131450-31431450 GCF_024679245.1 Pseudorasbora parva | reverse complement strand
TACGCTCCTCCCTGTGGGACTTTCTCACTAGAGCTTCTGAAGATATCCTCATTAAAATTTGATAGGGGTAGGGCTCCAGTCTAGCTTTATATTACGAGTAAACACTTCTCAAGACTCCTGTCCTGGTGCAAAGACACGTTTAGGGTGTTCAGTGACAGAATGCAGCCATTTTATCTGCAAGTTGAAGGTGCTTACGTCGCCTTGCTATACACCTATCACATAAAGAATTAACAAGTAGCCTGCAGAAATGTCTTGTTTAAGAGGAACGACCCCCGAGCTCAGGGCGTTTAACCCCTGAGGACCTGCTGTAATTGGGTTTCCTTTATGAACAGTGAATGTGTGAAGCATCTGAGCCAATCCGATGGATAATACATGGTGCCAGTCTTCTAAGAGGTAAGAGCTGAATATGAAAATAAATGGGACTCTCTACAGCTTTCTATTTCAGAGGAAGATAAAAAGAGAGCGATTCTTATTCCGAAAGCATCTCTGCGGCAGGATATTTGATGGAGAAGATAATTCTTGTGTCTTTGTACTTTAGTCGATTACTCTCATTAAAGAACAGAATAACAATAAAAACAATGCTCTTATCAAATAATTTCTCTATTTCAGGAGAACAATATCCCCTGAACTAATGGATTGCTTTGTATTTACAAAACTGGCAGGGAGTCGCCATATGTGGTCATATGTGCCAAAGTCAAGCTGGCACAGACATGAAAAAAAAGAAGAAGAGAGGCTTACTGACAAAGACGGAGAGTTTAATAATGCAGTTCCTTTAGTGGAGGGATAGGAGGTTTCAAAGGGATGAAGAACAGACTTTTCTTTGCCTCTTTTGTTTGTTTGTGCAATATTTTCCCCTTTTTTATGCCTTTGTCATAACATTATATTTCCCCTTAGAGGAAGAAAGAAAACATGAGGGAGAAACCGTAAGGGATTACAGACGACTGAGCACACAAAACAAGCATAATCTCTCTCTCTCTCTCTCTCTCTCTCTCTCTCTCTCTCTCTCTCTCTCTCTCTCTCTCTCTCTCTCTCTCTCTCTCTCTCTCTCTCTCTCTCTCTCTCTCTCTCTCTCTCTCACTCTCACTCTCACTCTCACTCTCACTCTCACTCTCACTCTCACTCTCTCTCTCTCTCTCACTCTCACACACAGGTGATGGTCATATAATTAGAATATCATCAAAAAGTTTTCACTAATTCCATTCAAAAAAGTGAAACTTGTAAATTATATTCATTCATTACACACAGACTGTGAAAAGGTTCATTATTGAAGACATCTGGTGCCACACTCAGCTAATGAACTAAAAACACCTGCAAAGGCCTTTAAATTGTCACTCAGTCTACTTCTGTAGACTACACTATCATGGTGAAGACTGCTGACTTGACAGTTGTCCAAAAGACGACCATTGACACCTTGCACAAGGAGGGCGAGACACAAAAGGTCATTGCAAAAGAGACTGGATGTTCACAGAGCTCTCTGTCCAAGCACATTAATAGAGAGGCGAAGGGAGCAATAGAGATAACCGCTCCCTGGAGAGGATAATGAAACAAAACCCATTCAAAAATGTGGAAGAGATTCACAAAGGGTGGACTGCAGCTGGAGTCAGTACTTCAAGAACCACTACACACAGATGTATGCAAGACATGGGTTTCAGCTGTTGCATTCCTTGTGTCAAGCCACTCTTGAACAACAGACAGCGTCAGAAGCACACAGTGCCAAAGCAACCTGTACCTGGTTTAAGAACCATGGTATCCCTTTTCTTAATTGGTCAGAAAACCAGCCTGACCTTAACCCCATGGAAAATATATGTGGTATTGTGAAGAAGAAGATGTGATATGCCAGACCCAACAATGCAGAAGAAGGCCACGATCAGAGAAACCTGGGCTCTCATAACACCTGAGCAGTGCCACAGACTGATCGACTTCATGCCACGCTGCATTGATGCAGTAATTCAGGCAAAAGGAGCCCCAACTATGTATTGAGTGCTGTAAATGCTCATACTTTTCATGTTCATGAGATACTGAATTTGGGATTTTCCTTAGTTGTCAGTTATAATCATCAAAATTAAAAGAAATAAACATTTGAAAAATATCAGTCTGTGTGTAATAAATTAATATAATATATTAAGTTTCACTTTTTGAATGGATTAGTGAAATAAATTAAATCTTTGATGATATTCTAATTTATATGACCAGCACATACAAAAATACCACAACATTAAAAAAAAAACCCTTCCATAAATGTGGTTTTGCCATGTTTTCCTATGTAGTTATTTTCAGCTTTTACAATCCTTGTGGGGACATTTGGTGTAAGGCAGGCAAAACCTGACCCACGTAACATAGCTGTGAGTTTGTCTGTGTGTCAGCCAGTTCTCCCTCCAAGAACGGTGAGTCAGGCGTTCAGCACACAGAGTGTCTTGCAAACCACACCTCACTCTATCTTCTCTCTATCTCTCCACCAGCTGTCTCCTTTAGTCCCCATGCCTCCTCATTTCCTCTCTCCTCTTTCCCTTCATCATCCCTCTGTCACTCACACATAGGAGTGAGTGGGTGTTGGACCAGTTTGTAAAAAACCACCGGCAGATGCCCTGCTGGGTAACGTTGAGCAAAAGGTTCTGAGGTCTCTGCTTCTCTCTCTCTCTCTCTCTCTCTCTCTCTCTCTCTCTCTTTAGACACACATGACACACACACACACACACACACACACACACACACACATACACACACACACACACACACACACACACACACACACACACACACACACACACACACACACACACACACACACACACACACACACACACACACACACACACACACACACACACACACACACACACACACACACACACACACACACACACACACACACACACACAGAGAGATCCCCAGAGCCATAAAAAAGCTTCATGTCTATCTTTCTTCTGCTGTTCAAGAGTTCAGTGGCTCGCTTGAAATTGTACCTGCCAACAGAAGTTTGGACTGCAAGGGACTGCAAATATTTTCTTAATCAGTATTTTTCGCTTGTTTGGGTTTAAAATTCCAAACTTCTTTAGAACTTTAATTTACTAAAGAAGGAAAAACTCCACAATATTTTAGGTTTGATTTCAGAAAATACACTATAATGCCAAAAGTATTGGGTCACCCCTTCCAAATTAAATTCAGATTTTCCAATCACTTCTGTGGCCACAGGTATATCAAATCAAGCACATAGGCCTGCAGACTGCTTCTACAAACATGTGTGAGAGAATGGGTTGCTCTAACGAGATGACTGTGATAGGTTGCCACCTGTGTACTAGATCCATTCTGGAAATGTCTTCACTACTAAATATTCAACAGTCAAATGTTAGTGGTATTATAACAAAGTAGAAGCAAATTGGAACAACTGCAACTCAGCCACAAAGTGGAAAGCCATGTCAAATCACAGAGCAGGGTCAGCCCATGCTGAGGCGCACAGTGCACAGAAGTCGGCAACTTTTAATAGGTAAAGACGTTCAAACTTTGTGTGGCCTTCAGATTAGCTCAAGAACAGTGTGTAGAGAGCTTCATGTAATGGGTTTCCATGGCCAAGTGCAATGCAAAGCGTTGGGTGCAGTGGTGTAAAGCACGCCGCCACTGGACTCTAGAGCATTCGAGATGTGTTCTCTGGAGTGACGAATCAATCAAGCTTCTCTGCCTGGCAATCCAAAGGACGAGTCTGGGTTTGGTGGTTGACAGGAGAACGGTACTTGTCTGACTGCATTGTGCCAAGTGTAAAGTTTTGTGGAGGGGGGATTATGGTGTGGGATTGTTTTCCAGAGGTTGGGCTTAGCCCCTTAGTTCCAGTGAAAGGAACTCTTTATGCTTCAGGATACCAATACATTTTAGAAAATTTCATGCTCCCAACTTTGTGGGTACAGTTTGTGGATGGCCTCTTCCTGTTCCAACATGACTTTGAACCAGTGCACAAAGTAAGGTCCATAAAGACATGGATGAGCGACTTTGGTATGGAGGTACTTGACTGGCCTGCAAAGAGTCCTGACCTCAACCCGATAGAACACATGTGGGATGAATCAGAGCGGAGACTGTGAGCCAGGCCTTCTTGTCCAAAATCAGTGCCTGACCTCACAAATGCCCTTCTAGAAGAATGATCAAAATCAAAAGCTGTTTGGGCTGCAAAGGGTGGGCCAACTCCATATTAAACTCTACAGATTAAAATTGGGATGTCATTAAAGTTCATGTGCATGTAAAGGGAGATGTCCCAAAAAGTTTATATCTTTCTTATTTTAAGTTTAATCCTTGTAAAATATTGTTAGATTCATGTTTAAAACAAGTTCAAATTATTCCTTACCCATTTGGGTAAGAAAATAGTTTAAGAAAAAAATGATATTATTTTAAAAGAATAAAGTTTTTTTTACGAAAGAAAAGAGAAAATACAGTTTTTGTTGCAGTCTGCTTTCTTTCTGAATTTGCAGTATAAGGAGCACCCACTCAGGGATAGCTTGTCCTCACCATGATATGGCAAGTTCCCAGCATCAAGTAATTTTTCTGTCAACACTAAAAGCAAAATACTGCATGAAGCCACACAATCACAGACCTTCAGAACATATTTAATGTTTAATATACAGCTATGAGTGGATGGAGTTAGTCAATGCAGTGTGACAAAATACAAACAAAGCAACTGGCAAGATGTCTTGTTGTGCGTCACTTGTCATGGTTGATTAGGACACAAAGTGAAATTACTTGGAAGAGATTTGATCTGTATGTGTATATCTTGACGCATTCATGTCACATTTGGTTAAAACACGTTGTCGGGGAGACAGGTTACAGCTATCTTCACAGTCAGACATACGTATCATTAAAAACGACAAAGCTGACCACTGAATCTTGCTCATTGACAGAGTACAAGAAGAAGATATTAGTTGTTATAACTTCACCATTCTAGACAAAAAAAATTATTTAATGCTATGCATTTATAAATTATATTTATATTAAATTACAACTAAGTTAGTATCAACAATATAATTATTTATATAAACATTTAACTTATAGATGTTATAGATTTTTATGTTAATTTATATTAACATTGAACTTGCATTAAATTATATTAATATTACAAATTGTTATATATTTCAACATATATCCATTATTATTTTAATTATATTAAGTATTTAAGTATTATATATTAATTAACATAATATACATTTTATATTAAAAAACATATATGCTTAAAATAATTGGTTTGAGTAGAGCCAACTCAAATTAAACATAGTTCAAACAAATGAACGTTTTTATTATGTATTTAGAATTTTCCTTTTCTTTATAGTTTTCAAAAATGACACATTTTAAATAATCTGAATGTTTCATTGTCTTGAGTTTTATGAACTTGTTTCTTTTAATTTAGACTAAACTGAGCTGGGGTTTCTATTTCCCAGCATGCTTTGCCATGACACTCAAAAGGGACAGTAAAGGCCAAACTAAAGTGTTATATTGTTTTTGTTTGTTTGTTTGTTTGTGTGCAAGATTAACTTTAAGTGGGATATTTAGTAGTGTTTGATGTTTTGTTATGCTAAGAGTTTCTGTTATGTTGGGATTTTTGTAGGGTTACCATCATGGTGATGAGTGGAGCATGAGCTTAGTTTGAGAACAGTTAAATGTACTTTATTGCTGTCCTCATTCAGCAAGTGCTATACTATGCTAATGCTACCAAAACATTGTGTAACCAATTGGCAAGGTGGCATTTATTGAATTAGCCAGTTAAAGCTAGTCAAGTTTCCACCAGTAAAATTTGATGACATGACATTTGAAGTTAATGAATTAGCTCACTCAAATATCAAGTTCAGATCATTTAAAATGTATGATTAAAAAATAAGTTTAAAAAATAATAATTTGCAAGTTTTGCTTACTTAAACTTCACATTTCTTAAATTAAAACATTTGAGGTAACTGTTTGCCTCAATTTTTCTGAGTTTTGCCAACTGCGTTACAGTGCATTATTCATCAAATTCAGAGCAAACATGCATATCTACAGTGTTATAAAATATTGCACAGTCTGCAGAGAGAACTCTTTGGTCATGTTCACATTCATGGAAATCATCTGACATAAATCTCACTCGCCTGAAAAATATAAAAAATAAATCTCCTCTCCTCTATGCCTTCTGCAGCTCCTAGCACAACATTTCTACCAACTCAGTCCATCACTGTAATATGAAAACACTTGAGAGGCTACACTATGTGAATATGTTGTACACTTTTCTCCGCTCTCAATTTTTCAACCCGTTGAAAGGTTACAGGAAATGCCCTTCCACTGGCCCAATTGCGTCTTACCTGTCTCACATCTCTTTCCAGTGAAGCCCTGCTGGCAGATGCAGGTGTCTGGAGTGACACAGGAACCTCCGTTGAGACACTGGCCATCACAGAGCGCTGCACACCAAACACAAGACACAGGGGTCAACACACATTTCAGCAGGGCTTCACCATACCAGTGAAAAAGAGTCTCTGCAAACCAGAGGCTGTGCTGTGTGCAGTGTAGGGATGCAAAAACGATTCTCAGTGCTGGGGAAAGTTACTTTTAAAAGTAATGTGTTAAATATTGTGTTACTCCCTAAAAAGTAACTAATTGAGTTACTTATCACCGTCCATTAAAAGTAACTGTGTTGTGTTATTTTTGCTTTATTTTTGTCTCTTGGGCTGGGCTTGCTTTTTTTTTTTTTTTTTTTGATCTTTTTTTTTGGGCAAATGTAAAGGTCCTTTCACTTCGAAAGGGAAATGAATAAGCCTATGAATAAGGAAATGCACATTCACACTTATAGAGTAGAGGTCAATTAATGGAAAATTTTACTAAAGTAACTCTTTATATCCTTATCGTTATATCCTTCCAATTTAATGAGTTTAGTTCCTGAGTACTGTCTGACTGACATGTACACTGTAAAACAATATCAGGTCTCCAATTGAACATTTTCAAGTAACAGATTACTTCTAAATTTTTCAGTTGGCCGAATTTAATTTCTGTAAATTAAATTGCATCAATTCACAGAATTTAAATTCGGCCAACTGAAAAATTTAGATGTGATCAGTTACTAGAAATTTTTCAATTTTCAAATTATTTTTTTTTTTATAGTGTAGTGTATATGGAGAGAAAAGTTTACATTCTGAATTTAAGCATTAGGTCAATACAGTCTAATGGACCTGACACTTATTGCTTTATAAGCTTTCCTTTGTTTAATTGAATAACTACTTTAGGAAAATAAACTGTTTACTTCATTGAGAAATATAATGTATATCAATGAATTAATACTCATGTCAACAATTAATACCAATAAATAAAACAAATAGTAAATAAATATATAAATATAATAATTTATTTACAATGAAAAGAAACGCATAAGTTGTTAATAATAGTTAATTTGTTTCTTTGTTTAGTATTTTATTACAATGTAAAAAAATGCATGTCTCCAAATGAACATTTTCTAGTGACTAATCACATCAAATTTTTTAGTTAGCCAAATTGAATTTCTGTGAATTGATGCAATTTAATTAACAGAAATTCAATTTGGCCAACTAAAAATGTAGATGTAATCAGTCAATAGAAAATTTTCAATTGGAGACCTGATTTTTTTGTACAGTGTACTGTTTACTTTAATAATTTGAATAATTGTTTTATCAATTGAGAAATATTAAAATGAACATATTAAAATGAACATAAACACATCAATGTATTCATATACATTTTAATATAAACAATTCCATTTGCTATTGAAAATAAAAAATTGTAATATTAGTTCTGTCATGACAACTCTCTGGAGACTGGTATGGTCATATTAGCAGGGTTATGGATATGGCAATGTTAATGTATTTGGACACTGCTGTTGGTACAGAGCAAGTACCGAGACTTGCTACTGCCAACACATTCATAGACATTGTTGTGAGCATGTAAGACATGCTGCTGCTGCTAAAACATGTAACATACATGAAACAACCCCAGTAGCAGGTCTATACAAGAGGAGCTGGGGAAGGTGGAGGGTTTCTGAAAGCGCGTTGTAGACTGCAAATAGCAACATTACCGGTATTTGTTTGAATGTTGAGCAACAACCAATCAGCTGTGCTATGTTGATAATGATGTGATCACTGATCACTACCAAATGAGTTAGACCTATCAACCTGCCCCAGTTTCATGCCAGATCTATGCAATACAGATGGTAGTGCAGTATAGTGTGGAGTTCAGATGGTTGTGCTTACCTCTGCAGACGGTCCCGTTACCGACGTACCCTGGTTTACAGGAGCAGCTGTGCCCGCCAACCATATTGAAGCAAAGAGCATTTTCGTCACAGGTATTCAGTCCACGCACACACTCATCATGCTCTGAAAACACAAGGGAAGTGTGCGTCAGTGCGTTTTTGCACACTTTCCTCTAACTTGTTGCCCGTTCTGCACTTTCCTTGCTGCGTTTTTTCTCTAAGGGGATAACATTTAGGCAGGCAGATTCAAAACAGGCAGAAGGAGGAAGAAAAAGACGGAAAGAAACAAAAACATTGAAAGGGGAAGGAATCAGATGTGTGTGAGCATGGCGTTTAGGGAATAACTGACACTACTGTGCAAAAATAATATTCCACAGTCTTTGCTAAAGGCTGTCTGCGCATTTGAGATGCTGTCAGAGACTCCCTCTATATGGGCAAGTGCAAAGGCTCAAAGCCCTGAAAAAGCATGTCGTTTATGATGTTAATAACTACAGTATATTAGCGCCCCACACAAGCGCAAAAGTATCGTTCTGTTTAACGTAAGCATGCGCTGCAATTTTGACATCTTCCACTCGTTCATCTATCTATCTATCTATCTATCTATCTATCTATCTATCTATCTATCTATCTATCTATCTATCTATCTATCTATCTATCTATCTATCTATCTATCTATCTATCTATCTATCTATCTGTCTGTCTGTCTGTCTGTCTGTCTGTCTGTCTGTCTGTCTGTCTGTCTGTCTGTCTATCTAGCTGTCTGTCTGTCTGTCCATCCTCCCTACCTTGTGGATTCTGACATTCCTTTACATTGAGAAGGATTTTTAGAAGAATATTTTTATAATTTTCATTGTAGTTATCGTCCCGGGCATCAATGGGTCATTAGAATCTACCAGGCTATTTTATGGTACTGTTCAATTAAGACTTCAATGTAACTGCTCTCTTTGTATGTATAATGCAGGCTCAAAAATAGCACTGTTCAATCCTTATTACATTTTGATAGGTGTACTACAATATGCATTGAAAATGGCAATCAACTGGTTAAAGTATGATTGCAATAAACAGGGACACTACTAAAAATCTTCAGCTACACTGATTTATAATGAAGACAGCAAAGTAGTCCATATTGTTTAAAAGAACAGGGGTAGGGTTCAACAGTTCAGTAATAATCAATAATAATAATTAAAAAAAAATCTTGAATCTTGAATTGAACTTGATCATGAAACATTCAACAATCATCTCACAATTATATAGTCTTACAATGACCTCCAGATGGCCCCATACTGCCTGCCTGAAATGCCAATGAAAGGTCCTGTGCTTCAGAGACTCATGTCATTAATATTTCTGTTCGGGGTAAAATGTTCCCAAAGCGGCCAAGAGTTCAGGAGATTTGGAGAGACTTTCAAAGAATTGTGAAGATACTCTGTATAAACAGTGGAGAAATCTCAGTGAACATTTTGGCAAATCTAATGATGCTTTACATTATATTGCTGTGAGGCCTAAAATCATCTGTAGCTTTTTAAATGATTGATTTAGTACTTTTTCTCCTCATTGTAAGACCCAAAAGACAAACAATATTTAATAATAAGGCAATAAACAATTTGGCCCAATACCAGCTCCAATGGCTTCCCTGACTTGCCAGCTTGGTTTACCTCAGTCAGGGATATTATAGTCATGCCAAGCCACATTTGACAGAGACGAATCCCTCACAGTGGACGTGTTTGTGTGGTCTGATTTCTCATCTGTGTTGACTCATCTGCCCATGACAGCTAAAGTGACACCAATTATCCTTCTAATTATTCATTAACAAAGCTCTTCTCTCCTTCTCTCACAAATGTTCATTCACTTTCTATCTTCCAGATGGGCAGATCTGTCAGCTACCACCAGGTGAATAATAGAGAATGTTCTCTCTGCTTCTCAGGAAAACACTGACCATCCAGCCATCCGTCTGTCCATCTATCTAACCATCAGATCAGGGATAACATTATGACAACTTTCCTAATATTGCGTTGGTCTCCCTTTTGCTGCCAAAACAGACCCATCAAGGCATGCACTCCACTAGACCCCTGAAAGTGTGCTGTGGTATCTGGCACCAAGATGTTTGCACCAGATCCTTTAAGTACTGTAAGTTGCGAGGTCTTTTTCGTCACTACGTGTTATTTTTCATCTCCTCAAAATCCCTCCAGTGAATTGAAACTGCCTAATCAACTTTAGTCATAAATCTTACAACACAGATCTTTAAATCACACTCATTAAAATGTCATTAAATCATCTCATTAAATTGCACTTTGACTGATGAATGATGCTGATTGGCTGGGTGTTTTTATGCGGTGGTCCTCAATATCTCAGGATGCATTTCCAGCTGAATTGAGGATCATTCACCAACATAATGCAGATCACATATTCAGTCTGAACGCTCTGCTTCTTTTCACATCGAACTGAGAGACAAAAACCATAATCGGTTTTATGCCTCTTTTCAAGAAAGCAACAAAATCGTTTTTTTGAAAAGATGATTCTTTGTGTTTGTACATGAAAGGGATAGTACATCCAAAATTTTACATCATTTACTCATCCTCATATCTTTCGAAACCTGTATGACACAAACATATCATATGGCTTTAGAAGACTTTGAATAGTGAGTCAAAAGAACCATCTTTATGATGCTTTCATGGTGTTTTTTGGAACTTGAAAAGCCCCATCATCATCTTTCATTGTGTCTAACAGAACAGCATGAACATTCTTGAAAATATCTCATTTCGTGTCCCATATAGAAAAGTCACACTAGTTTGGAATTACATGAGGGTGAGTAAATGACAACGGGTGAACTATTCCTTGAAAAAAAGAAACTAAACGAAGGTGAAATCTGTCTGATCTTTGAAGACACATTTACACTGACATCTCTGTCCAGAAGAGCACATAAATGAGCTGATTGGAGACTAATGTCCTTTTAAGCGTAACATCTGCTGACTGCTCAAGAGGAACTAATGAGGAATTGTGTAAGAGACAAAGAAAGAAAGGAGAAAGAGGAACTCCATAATGTCCATTCTTAATACCATATATTCTTTTTTGAAACAACAAATGCTAACTAAGGACTGGTACTGTTCATGTAACTGACAAAACCTCTTATCGTGCCAACAAGTTTGTTCATTGCAGAGTAAAGGACATAATTAGTAAATATCACTGAGCCGATCATAAAGGCAAGACAGAGCTTTAATGAACAGATATGGAAACATTAGAGCGCAATTAAAAAAATTACAGTAATTCAAATAGCGTCTGATGTTTTAAATTAAAATAAGATCGTCTGATTAAAAGTGTTCTTGTCTTATACCAGGTAATGTCTATTCCAGCTTCAAATTAAATGAATTCCAGTTTCAACCGACGTGAAGACAGCCTGCAGATTATCTCATAATAATCCCACGGGCAAAATATGCAATATATTTCTCTGTGACTGCACACATGAATAATTGAAAATAATAATGTTTTGCCATCAGAACGCCAGCCTCAGTGAGACTCTAAGTAATTACAGAAGCAGATGCACAGCTTTGAGCCAATCAACAACAGACGCATGGCTTTCAACCAATCATCAATGGGCTATAGATCCAGAGGGAAGGGGGTGAAATTAAACATATAGTGTTAAACTGATAACTGCTGCAAGTAATGGTTTTATTAAATTGATATAAAAGCAGTTTCGAATGTTGGCTTGTTGTGTACTTGCTCAAAAATGTATTTTGAATCATTTTTTACCAGAGAACGTTATGGACTACAGCTTTAAATTAAAAGGCATCTTTCACCTGTACGTTTTGAGAAGACACAAACTCAGAGGAACAAATAAAATGTGATTCTGAAACAATTATGTGAGAGTTTTATCCTTTTGAAACCCAGCTCTTCCCATTACAAAACAACAACAACATTGTTGAAGCACTAAAGGTGCCCTAGAATGAGTTAAAACAAAAAATTGTTCACAACAAACAATGTTAAATTGTTCTCTGATATCTACATAGAGGGTATGTGCCTTATTTAAGGGCAAAAATTGTCCAGATACAGTTTTACAGGTCAATTTACAACCCTATTGTCCATAGGATATAATGCTCTGTTTTAGCCTTATTTGGAAGGGTCATGAATATTAATGTTGAGCTCTGCTCTGATTGGCTTATTTCAGTTCCTCACACTAGTTCAGTTGTTCAGCAGAGCGGCTCGTGAGTCCTGACATAACACAGACCGACTAAGTGACACTTTAAGCAGAACATTTCAAAATGGAAATTGATAAAATGCAGCTTATTTGTTTATCGGTGTTTTCAGATCATCCGCGCGTGAGAGAGAGCTTGTGTGCATATGGTTGCCAGTTTGCACGTTTAGGTAAAACACCGGATAGTATACGTGTTCTTTTCACAGAAAAGCTCTGATTGGGGGATTTAAATTACTGAAATCTGGCAACCGCAAGCACGAAGGCTGGAACGCTCTTCTTTAGACAATCTAGAGACAATGCTGTCTCTCTAAGAAACTTTCAATTTAATCAGAAATTGTTTAAACAGTCAAGGAATGCAGGAATATAGTTGTAATTGCCCCTTTCTTCAGTTTAAGACGCTGAGTGAAGCTTGCTTGAGATGGGCAGAGCAAACAAACAATTTTGAATTAAATTGTTGCGGTATCTGATTATAATAAACATCAACCAAGACTGTTGACATTTTTTGTCAGTGGGAAGGGTATGAAAAGTCCTCACGTCCCCTGCACAGCCTGGAACATGACATGTGTCCATGAGAGCTGCCGTTTTCGCTATCATCGAGTGTCGCTTGTTTACCTGCAGTCCCGATGATTCGGCTCCGTCAGTTCCGCCTGACAATGAACATGTTTGGACATATGCAAATGTTGGGGGCATACGTATTAATGATCCCAGCGATTACGTCACAGTTGGCGTTATGTAATGAATCGCCTATTTTTCCGTGGTGTTTTTCATGCACAAGGTTTACATAAGAAGTAGGAGACAATGATGTTTGAGACTCACTGTATGTGATGTCCATGTACTGAACTCTTATTATTTCACTATGGCAAGGTTAATTAAATTTTTCATTCTAGGGCACCTTTAAAGGCACAGAGGTCAGAGAACTTGATTGCGTGGTTGGTGTAATGCAGACTACTTGAAAAAAGAAAAAAAAATGATAATAATGCAGCTGGTCTTGATTACCCATGGATTTCTGAGATGATCATCATGAAAAAAAAACTAGAATAGCTTCCAAAATAAAAGCTGAATTTGTGTTGGTCGAGATGCACCTTACAGCCCAGGTGCAGTTTTCGGTGCTTTTTTGTGTATTTATTGAGATAGAAACGAACGTTCCTGGACTCTCTGTTATAATTAATTCAGTTTTAAAGTAGGTCACAGAAGGACTAAGGCTCATTTATCGTGTAGCTTTTCCCTTGTGCCGTGTCTCGCTTCCTTATCCTGTGCTCCTGAAGAGATTTAATTGCTTTTTTAAGTTAAAGATCAGGAGCACGTATACCATCTGTACTTTCCATCAGTGAAAACTTTCACATATGCTGTCTTTCTTTAACTTTTTTTTTGTCTCATTCTTGTTCTTCCTCTATTGCACCCATTAGGTCATTAACAACAGTATTAAACAATGCCTGATAAAATGCATAAAACAAACCTCATTAGTACAAAAAAATTATAATAATAATATTTTATATATATAAACAAATGTGCTGGGTCTGTACATTGCCTGGAGATGTAATATATTTAGCATTTTAATTATTTAAATATGAGTTATTAAATTAAATGACTTTCCCTTTCTTTTACTTATGTTAGAATATAAAAATAGCAAAAAATTATGCTATTAAAATCACACTTAAAACTATATGACAGAATGGGCTCCATGTTTTAAATAACTCTAAAATATGCTATAACACAAATAAAATAAAATAAATAAAATAAATAAAATATAGTATGATAATTAATTGAAATATATATTAAAAATCAGATGATTTTTATATGATTGTTTAATTAAGTCAATGTATGAGCAAATGTGAATCACTTTTTAATCAGTGAACATTTTAAAAACAGCAAATATGTCAAAAGTAGCTTATTAAATGATTTTACAGGGTCTTTAAAAACATTTTAATGACCTATACACCTTAAGCCATGATGCTCATCTGATAAATTCAGGTTTGAATCCTGCCTTCACTGAGTCCCATTCTTCTTTCCCCAATAATTCCTAATAAATCCCTGTGGAAAAAAAAGCATATTATAATGATCTCATTATACTCACCTGTGCAGGAGTAATCATCAATACGGACGTAGCCGGTGTGACAGACACACATAAAGGAGCCGGGTGTGTTCATACACATTGTGTTCTCCCTGCAGTAGTGTTTCCCCTCTGCACACTCATCGATATCTGCAACCATAGCATAACACAAGACACTGTGTACTAAGACCTGAACACAACACGGTTTTCAAATCATTTGGGAAGAAGCTTTGCCAAAAACCACCATTCACACTGCAGCTGTGATCAATTAACAGCATTTGTCAAGGGTGCTGGAAGATCCAGTCATTACATCATGAGCGTTCTGTTGTACGAACAACATTACTGTTCAACACTGCTGCAGGAAACTGCTAAGACTGAAATATAACAGGAACACCAACACCATGCTTGAATGTTTCAAAGAATATTTAAGGGAAAGCACATCAATTCTGTCATTATTTAATCAAGCTTCTGTTGCATTTGAGTCCTTGTCTTCAGTGGAACAAAAAAAAGCAAACTCTGCGGGTTCTGCAGGTTCCACATTTAAACTTTTTGTGCATCTGCCTGAAGGTTTGGTAGCCTTGATAACAGAGACTAGATAAATATATCTACAATAAAGAGTTAAAGATTTGAATAACTTTTGAAAATAATGTACAGTTTGTATCTGTGACTCAATTCAGTCCTTAAACTGCATTAACAAAACACAGAGCACTTCTAGACCTTTCACTTTCTGTCCCTTTCCTCCACCTCCTTCACTTTCTCAGCCTCCAGTTTTTTCTCTTACACTTTTCATATACACGCTCTCGTCCTTCGGTCCACCCACTCTCTCCTCCTTAAGAACAGTTTATATAATCTTCCTCACATTTCTCTTCTCTGTTTAAATCTACACAGCACAAAATCATGTTCTCAATCAGCATTATGTCTACATGGATACATATTTAATGAAGAAACAGTTGCTTGAGATACAGCATTAAGACTTTTTTTCAGACAATACTTTTTTTTCTTACCCCATTAACAGATGTAACCATAAATCGAACAAATGGTTAAACTAAAAATCTCCAACTATCCATCCATCCATCCATCCATCCATCCATCCATCCATCCATCCATCCATCCATCCATCATCCCACTATTCCAACCAATCATCTATCCATCACACCCACCACTCCATTGCACTGATCCATTGTACCCACCACTCCAATCATTTATCCAGCTCACCCACCACTCTATCCATCCATCCATCGCACCCACCAATCCAATCATCTATCCAACTCACCCACCACTCCATCCATCCATCCATCGCACCCACCACTCCAATCATCTATCCAACTCACCCACCACTCCATCCATCCATCCATCCATCCATCCATCCATCCATCCATCCATCCATCCATCGCAACCACCACTCCAATCATCTATCCAACTCACCCACACTCCATCCATCCATCCATCCATCCATCCATCCATCCATCCATCCATCCATCCATCCATCCATGCATCCATCCATCCATCCATCCTTCCATCCATCCATCCATCATCCCACCACTCCAACATCCAACCACTTCTCATCCATCCATCCTACTGACCCACTCCATCCATTCATTTATCGCACCCATAACTCCATCCATCCATATAAAAAGAAATCTCAAAACAACATGCATTCTCTGAAAACCAGTATTATTAACCAAAACAGAGGCATAGCAACAGTAAATAGTAGAGAGAAATTCTCTAAAGTCTTATCTGTCCCAATGTGTCTGCTGTGGAGGAGCCTAAAATTCAGAGCCTAAAACGTGGAGGAAAAAAACTCCCTTATAATTTCAGAAAATGAAAATGTAATGCCTTTTCAGCTGCTTTTGTTCTAGAAGATATGAATCCCAAATTAATAATTTAAAGTTTATTTAAGAGCTGCGCTGGCACTGGTATTCACATGCCTGAGGCTGCTACAAACTACAGACTACAATCCATGCAAACATGCTGAATTTCTCCCAAACTAGCTGGTTATTTAACTTTATTTACCTTGCCAGTCATTTACAGCTGATGTGTGTAATTTAAATGTTAAATCAGTTATATATTATAAATTATCCCGCTTAATGTGCAAAGAAAACTATAGTGATTAAAATGTGTTAATTGCCACAAAAAGCATAAACAGATGAACAAAAAGACTGCGCTTTTCTGACTTAATATCACAACAGGAAAATCACACACATTCCCAAAGGGTAAAAAAGTTGCTTGATAAAGAGCGCTATTATGACCCAACTCTCAGATGTATCTCAGATTTTATCAAGCCATACTGATATTGTACAGCAACATTACTGTAACAACTGTGTTGTGCAAATTCTTCCAGACACTTTCTGTGCATTTGTGGTGACCAAAAGTTCTTCAAATGTCACCCCCCAAATTGTCTATTGATTGTCTATGCTGGAGGTCCTACTGTCGCCTTCCCATCACTTTAATCCGTAGCCATCACCATTGATTTTTCACAGTTTTCGATTAACACGTTTTCAGACTTCCTCGACATTTTCGAGGCAAGTCAAAACTATTATACAGCAGGACACATTATATTTTTTTCTCCTTGTATAAAAAAAAAAAACAATTGAACATTTTCTTCCTTTCTGTTCTGTTTATAACAACATGGTGGTGAGTAAATTTTATAATTTTCTTTTTTTGGGTAAACTCTCCATGCTAACACAATGCTATGCAAAAGCACGTTTGCAAGCAACACTGTTAAACGAAAAAAAAAAAGTCTTTTGTTTGAAAAAAGATATCCATCACATACTCGCTGGGTTGCCGTGTTTGTTTAGACAAGGGTACTGCCTATTGAAAGCCAGCGAGCCACAGGAATCCCCCTTCACATCTGTACACACACTCGCGCAGCATGAACTCCAGGGTTTACAATGCATTAATTACAGCTGTAAGGATAATAGTGGTGCTGAAATATTCATTCAGCGAGACACTAAGTAATCACCAGTCAACAGCTTTCATCGGTAACTCCTCCATCTGTGATTGCAGGCAATTTAGTGATTTGTGAAAGCCCTGTTATTTACTTATATGAAACAAAAATTTTAAGCAAGCAAATCTGTGGGGGTTCAAAAAACAGGTGCTATGTATGGAGCGACAAAAGTGTTAGTCGGATTTAGAGTTTCATTTGTTTGTATAGTGTTTAGAAACACATATATCAATGATTGGCAGGTTTGTCTGTGGGAGTTTAAATACCTTGGCAGTAGGCGCTGTCATCCCTGAGCGCATGGTATCCCTCTTTACAGCTGCAGCAAGCTCCTGCCTCCAGGTTAATGCAGTCCGAATTCTCCACACAATTGCGGTTGTAACCCTCAGCACAGAAATCATGCCCTGGGAGTGAGATAAATAGAGTAGAAGTGGTATGAATTGCCTAAATCTGACATTTATAATCAATGGATTATAAATGACATTTTTTTTACCGTGTTGACAAATTTTCACATAAGACAATTCAATTGTGGAGGATTTATTGTTCACTCCTGACTAATTGACATGAAACAGGATGTTGGGACATTTTGGGACATTGCATGTCCTGCGGCGTGACAGGCTTTACACCATCTAAAACCATTCTAAACAGCATTTTGCTAATTATTTTATAATGGTTAATAAATGACTTCTTAATTGGTTTTTAATTGGTCTTTTTTACTTGTTTCCAACAAACATCCTTAAAACTAGATCCATTTACTAAGCCTTTAAAGCCTTGATTTTATTAAATGTAAATGTAACTGTACATTCTCTTACTGCACTGGTTTTACTCTCTTTATGCTGAAAATAAGTGAAAAAAATATCTTATGCAGTCTTGCTTGACAAATAAATTGCTCATTGCAATCATTTTTAGATATTTTACTATTTATTTTTGGACCCACTTTATATGACCTTTACTACTATACAGTGTAAGAAAAAAAAATTCAGGTCTCCAATTGAAAATGTTCTAGTGACTGATCACATCAAAATTTTTAATTTGGCCGAATTGAAATTCTGCAAATTGATGCAATTTAATTCACAGAAATTAAATTCGGCCAACTGAAAAATGTAAATGTGATCAGTCACTTGAAAATTTTCAATTTTTTTTTTACAGTGTACTAAAACAAATTTAATTAATCATGATACAAAGCACTTATTGTGTCCATACACGTTTTTACATTAAGTACTTACATTTTTTAATTCCCTGCATGTAATTACATCTGTAATTATAATTCAACTGTTGATCCTTCCCTTACACTTACCCTTAAACGTATCCACACCACACCTGTCCCACACTTTACCTGTATCTCATCTCAATATCAGCAGAAGTGTTTTGCATTACAATATGGACACAATAAGTACTTATTTTTTGATGTCCATATAGTTAAAGCCACTTAAAGGGATAGTTCACTTTGAAATTAAATGTTGATATGTTTTAGCTTGCCTCATGGGCATCCGAGATGTAGGAGTATTTGTTTCCCCAGTAGTTTCAATTTTGATCATTTTAGGTCAAACCGTTCTTGTCTGTGCCTCACATAATGCAGGTCTATGGTCACCACCTCAAAGAGCATGCCCATGAGGTAAGCTAAAACATATCAAAATTTAATTTAAAAGTGAACTATCCCTTTAATATAAAGTGGGGCCATCATTGTTTTGCAGTGCTTATGTGATCTCAAATAAATAGAGAGAATACATGGGCCATTTGTACTTTTAAAAATGTACTTTTCACAACATTGTGATCTAAAAAAATCTGAGTTGCAGTGCTTTTGCGAATTAAACTAAATAAAAAGAAAAGAAATAAAGGAAAAAAAGTATTACAATGTATTCTGTATTCCTGTACAAAATGGTTCAAAAGTGTGTTAGGGTTACTGCACACGGTGGCTCAATCTGTGAACTACGAGAGGTGTGGTAAAGTCAAGCAATATCGCTATTACACTTGGGTGTGTTATGTGTGTGTGGTTATATGTGTGAAGGGTGCAAAATATGTCATGCACAGTCATGGCTTGGTGTTGAGCACAAAATCTAGTTTGTTTGCACAGTGGTCAAAGGTGGCTGCCCTTAATATGACTCCAATCAGTGGAGTGTAGAGGATGTGTGTTGTTCCTGCGTGTGTGAGTGTGTCGCACCTCTGCACACTTGGCAGCAGCGGTCCGTGAGTGTGATCTGCTCTGACTCTGGGCAGTTCAGCTCTGGACAAGTAGTCATCTCAACTCTACGCATACTTCGTTCCTGCAAAACACATAAACAAATGATTGTTCAATTAACCTTCCAAGTCAACTATTCAGCTTAAACTTTGGAACATGGTAGCTGGTCTCAGCTGGTCTTAGATGGTTTAAGCAACAAACTAACTTTTCAAGGTGGTCCAGATGGTTTCTGGAACATGACCAACCAGCTAATCGACGAGCTATCACGTTTCAAAAAACAAACAAGCAAACAGTTATGAGTTAAAGATGGATTTAGAAATTCAAATGCTGCTTGGAATTTGAATTTTCAACTAGACTAAACAGAATTCAAATTCATAACCATACTCGGAAAATAATCAAATTCTGCGTAGGACTCAAACTCACAAACAGATCCAGACAGAATTTAGATTCCGTCTGGAATTCAAATTCATAATTAGATTCAAATTCAGATTCAAATGCAGCTTGGCACAATATTATCCAGCTGTAGCCCCGCAGCACCACAGTTTCAGAACCGTTGTTCTATTCATAATTAACGTATTCATTTATTTTTTTCCGGAATGAAACGACTTCTTTTCAAGTCTTTCTGCAGAAATGACATAATATGGGTTTAAGAGTCACAAGTTTTTGTGTTTTTAAGATCATTATTTGTTGTTTGCATGTTTCTTTTTTATTATAGGCCATTTAAATACGTTTTAAACCTATCCTTAAACCTGTCCTTTTTGTTTTCACCCAGAGAAACATCTTTCATTTGTTCAAGGCCTTGTATTAAATGGTTATTTTTATTTGACATTTGAAATTTTGAAATGTCACATTCTCTGTGTCTAAGTATTATTTGTAACAACATGAACATGGAGGAACTAATACGACTGAATATACAGTCAAATGGGAAACACTTCAAAACATGTTACACATTTATTATATCATATATTTTTTTTAAATAATAAAATGGTGTAGTTGAAGTAACAGTAAACTATACAGTGTTTGCGTCCATTAACATTAAATCTCCTCATACTTTGTGTCAGTATTATTTTTTAACATGAATGTGAAGTAAATAATACTAACGCCGTCTACACTACAGGTCAAAAGTTTCAGCCAGTAATATATTTTTTTAATGTTTTTAAAAAAAAATCTCTTCTGCTCACTATAAGGCTGCATTTATTTGATCAAAAATGCAGCAAAAAGTATTTACAATTAAAAAAACAGTTTTCTATTTGAATATATGTAATTTATATCTGTAATCAAAGCTGTATTTTTAGCGTCATTACTTTAGTCTTCAGATGATTTGCTGCTCAAGAAACATTTATGATTATTATCAATGATGAAAACAAAAATGATATTTTAAAATATATTCAAATAGAAACCAGATATTTGACATATTGCTAATATTTCACAATATTACTGTTTTTATGTATTTTAATAAAATAAATTCAGCCTTGGTGAGCAAAAGAGACTTCTTTAAAAACCAAAAATTCTTACCGTTCTAAAACTTTTGTCCGGTAGTGTATAGCTATACAGTCAAATGGGAAACAATTTTTCAACATTTTACACATTTATTAGCCTAATATATATATATATATATATATATATATATATATATATATATATATATATATATATATATATATATATATATATATATATATATATATATATATATATATATATATATATATATATATAAAAAACAGTGTATAATTGTAGTCTGTATCCCTGGAATATATACTACTGTGTTTGTAACCATTCATTGACATTAAGCATGATCAAGATCATGGTATGCATATTATATGATTATGACAAAGTCCATGTGAAAACAGCTTATATTTAACCAAAAAAAAAATCTTGTGTATTTGTAGTAAAACAAATAAAAAAGATATGACTGTTTAAGCCCCGCCCCTAAGTTCAGGTTCTGTGGTTGCGGTTCTAAAACTGCTGTTCTGAGACTGCGGTGCCTCTGGGCTGCAGCTGGATATATCCTGCTTAGCATTCCAATTCATAACCAGACACAGACAAAATTTGAATTCATAATCAGAACCAGACCTAGACAGAATTCAAGTTCAGATTCAAATTCTGCCTAATTTCAATTCATAAACACATTCAGAAAAAAATTATAATAATCAAATCAAATCAAATTCACAAACAGATCTAGATACAATTCATATTCAAATTCTGCGTGGAATAAAGAATATAATCAGGACCAGACAGACTTTAAATGCAGCTTTTAATTCAAATTCATAAATCTGAACCAGACCCAGACAGAATTCGAGTTCAAATTCAAATTCATAATGTCTCAGAAAAAGTGAGTCTGGTGGTTTTCTGTTTGGCTTTCCAATTCATAACCAGGACCAGCTAGCAACGCTGTACATTCCCATCTTTCATGTCATGTGTGTTTTGGTAAAATGTGTGTTATTTCGGCAAGGTTGCCTGCTAAAATTCACATTCCTGGGTCTATATATCACATAATTGAGGTTGCTTCAACCCACGGACATGGAAAACAACCAGCGGAAAAACCACAGACTTGGCAAAAGTTGAGTTCTGTTGACATTCGACAACTAAAGTAATGCGTCCCTTCGTTCCTCTGATTGGTTGTAGGTCTATCCAACTGAGGTCTTTTGGATACCTGGATATACTTTTTGGACCTGGTTTGGTTGAAACAAGCCCCATAATTACAGCCCAATTGAGCAGAATCAGACTCACATTCTGTCTAGAATTGAGTATGACGACATCAGACTACCATTAACACATCCACCTTAAACAATTCAGAAGACTTCCCCCAAAAGGAGTGCATATAAATACAGAAGATTCTGGTATGGGTGTGCTGAACACTTTCAGACCACCGGCCTGCAGTTACTCTGGAACTTACCCTACATTCAAACAGCAGACAGTTCCCCTCAGAGTCATGTACGCTCTTACGGTCACCCTCCACGTACACTCTTCCTCTGAACAGACACACGGCTAAGACAGAAAAGATATAAAGAGAAAAATAAGAAATTAAGAGGATAGAGACAAAACAAACCAGTAAAGCATCGATCGCACAAGCATGTTAGATTAAGCCTACCAGAGCGCAGTGTTAAATAAAGCCCTGGTCATCAGTCAAACTGCTATTAGCTTCTGCACATTAGCTCTGCTCACTCAAACACAACATGCTGCACACTGGCCTTGAATAATTAATGATACCAGAGAAAGTGCGTGACTGCGTTATGTGTGTGTTGACATTCGAATTTGTGGCAGCGGTAACCTAGCAACACAGGGATGTGGTCAGTTTGTCATCAAGACCGCAGCATGATTATAAAAAAGATTTTGGTGGAAAGATAGATAGTGAGGAGAGAATCGAGAAGATGGAGCGATAAAGGAGAAAATATGAGACAAAGGGAGAGAGAGGCAAAATATACGCAGATCTATAGATGAATGGCCTCATTTTGTGTGTGTGTGTCTGTGTGTGTGTGTGTGTACACACTTACGCTGGCACTCTTTACAGCATGCTCCAGGCATGTAGATTGGAGCTGTATCAGGAGGACACTGAGGTGGTGGGCAGAAAATACTCTCACACTCCACTGTACCATTCTGCAGGTGAAACACACACACGCACACACACCATCATCATCATCATCATCATCATCATCATCAATAAAAGAACTTCACAATCAAATGATTCTGCAAAATAAACCAACAGAATTAGACATTTCGAGTGATGCTGGCAACTCAAATTTTTAGATCTTCAAAATCTTCACAACTAAAACAGAACCCCCAAAATGCTTGAGGGCATTCCCACACTGACAGCTACAAAACAGCTTGACTTTTCATACTTCTGTGCTATAATATGGCAGCAAAACTCAACATTTTATATTTAATAAATTTACTATGCTTTAAGGGTGTTTGGATATTTTATTCCATGGTGGAAGCAGGGAATAAAAAATAAACAGTAAATGCTGTAATGTCTAGTGTGTTGGTTCTGCTTTATGCTCAGCAGTTTATCTCCATCAAGGCAACCAGGCCATTGAGGACAATGTCCAGAACTTTTGTAAACTTTCCAACCAGGTGGATTTTAATGACGTTAAACATATAGACCATGCCCTTTTGTTGTGAAGCTCATGTTTTAATGTTGGAATTTTGGATGAAGGGCTCCATAATCCTGGCTACTATAATCCCACAGTCCACACCACAGCCCAGCCTGCTCACGTCTTGCACATCCAGAGTCCAGCGGCGTCTCCTGTCCACATCCAGAGTCCAGCGGCGTCTCCTGTCCACATCCAGAGTCCAGCGGCGTCTCCTGTCCACATCCAGAGTCCAGCGGCGTCTCCTGTCCACATCCAGAGTCCAGCTACATCTCCTGTCCACATCCAGAGTCCAGCTGCATCTCCTGTTTGTGTCCAGAGTCCAGCTGCATCTCCTGTTTGTGTCCAGAGTCCAGCTGCATCTCCTGTCCACGTCTAGAGTCCAGCTGCATCTCCTGTTTGTGTCCAGAGTCCAGCTGCATCTCCTGTCCACATCCAGAGTCCAGCTGCATCTCCTGTCTACATCCAGAGTCCAGCTGCATCTCCTCTTTGTGTCCAGAGTCCAGCTGCATCTCCTGTCCACGTCTAGAGTCCAGCTGCATCTCCTGTTTGTGTCCAGAGTCCAGCTGCATCTCCTGTCCACATCCAGAGTCCAGCTGCATCTCCTGTCCACGTCTAGAGTCCAGCTGCATCTCCTGTTTGTGTCCAGAGTCCAGCTGCATCTCCTGTCCACATCCAGAGTCCAGCTGCATCTCCTGTCTACATCCAGAGTCCAGCTGCATCTCCTCTTTGTGTCCAGAGTCCAGCTGCATCTCCTGTTTGTGTCCAGAGTCCAGCTGCATCTCCTGTCCACATCCAGAGTCCAGCTGCATCTCCTGTTTGTGTCCAGAGTCCAGCTGCATCTCCTGTCCACATCCAGAGTCCAGCTGCATCTCCTGTTTGTGTCCAGAGTCCAGCTGCATCTCCTGTCCACATCCAGAGTCCAGCGGCGTCTCCTGTCCACGTCTAGAGTCCAGCTGCATTTCCTGTCCACATTCAGAGTCCAGCTGCATCTCCTGTCTACATCCAGAGTCCAGCTGCATCTCCTGTCCACATCCAGAGTCCAGCTGCATCTCCTGTCCACATCCAGAGTCCAGCTGCATCTCCTATCTACATCCAGAGTCCAGCGGCGTCTCCTGTCCACGTCTAGAGTCCAGCTGCATCTCCTGTCCACATCCAGAGTCCAGCTGCATCTCATGTCCACATCCAGAGTCCAGCTGCATCTCCTGTCTACATCCAGAGTCCAGCTGCGTCTCCTGTCCACGTCTAGAGTCCAGCGGCGTCTCCTGTCCAAGACCAGAGTCCAGCAGTGTCTCCAGCCCGTGAGCAATGTCCAGAGAGAGCTCCAGTCACTGATCAGGTTTCAAGATATGCTCCAGGCCATGAACCCATA
Organism: Pseudorasbora parva; assembly: GCF_024679245.1. NCBI lineage: Eukaryota > Metazoa > Chordata > Actinopteri > Cypriniformes > Gobionidae > Pseudorasbora > Pseudorasbora parva. The sequence goes on along the minus strand of NC_090191.1, from coordinate 31,406,416 downwards.
GCTCTACCCAATAATTTGTTTTTTGTTGTTGGTTGGGGGTAGTAGGTCACGGAGTTAAGGCCATGGAGGCCATGACTCTAATGTCCTCTGAACTTCCTGCACCGCCATGGTCTCTTGAACAGTCTGCACTTCCATGGCTTCCTGAACTGTCTGAGCTGCCATGGCTTCCTGAACTACCAGGTCCGCCCATGCTCCCAGCCTCGCCAAGTTCCATGTCCTGTTCCCCTACATGGGCCTGGCCCACCATCCCTCCTAGGCTCTGTTATGTTTTGTGTTGGTTCTGTTGGGCTTTGGGAGCTGCCCTTAGGGATCTGTAATGTCTAGTGTCCTGGTTCTGTTTCATATTCATGTGTCATGTTCTTTTTATATTCATTGTCATGTTTCCCTTTCTCACGTTGATTCCATTGTGCCCCTCATGTGATCATGTCATGTGCTTCCCTAGTCTCTCGTGTCATGCTGTCATTGGCTGATTTAGTCATGTCGGTTCTCAGTTCCTTTCTGTCATTGGTTCCTTGTCTTGATTGTTCAAAGGTGTGTCTTGTTAGTCATTAGTTTGTGTATTTAAGCCCTCCTGTTTGCCATGCGTCCTTGTGATTTTTTGTGTAAACTGCTGTTTAATGACATTTGTTTGGTGTGTCAAGTCCAGGTTTATGTTCATGTTGATTTAATGTCTCAAGTTTAGTTCAAGTCATGTTTGTTCATGTTTGGATTTATGCAAATAAACTGCACTTGGGTTCTGCATCTTACCTCCAGTGGATCCATATGTAACAACTGCGAGTTTTAATCGTACAATTCAGAATATTTTTATTGCAATTCTGACTTTATAGATAAATGAGTTTATATTTCAGGATTGGACTTTATAATGCGCAATAGTGAGTTTATATCTCACATTTCTGAGGAAAAAAGTTAGAGATACTGGTATATAATTACCTAATTGTGAGATATAAACTTGCAATTCAAAAGTCTGAATTATGAGATCAAAATTTGCTCTTTTTTCAGACAAGCTTCCATATTTCAGAGCCCCAGCCTAAATGTTGTAAAAATTGTATATCAATGCTTTTGCGATATCTACAAAACATTTGGTTTCTCCTGAACAAAAAAAAAAATTGTGATGGAAATAACATGATAGGAAAAGGTATATATATATATATTTTTGTTTCTTGTGGAACGCAGTAGTTTTAATAGAAACAACAAAAGTTTTGGTGTGAAAAGCAATACTTTTGCCAGAGAATGCAAACGTTTTGAGAGAGAATGCAAAATGCTTTGCTCCCACAAAAAGTAGTCAAATCATTAACTTATTTCCACGTAATAAGTTATTAATAAGCAAGTTATTTTTAACTAAGCTGCACTGTCATTGATACTCAGATAGCAAACTATAAATGAAAAATAATAATCCCAAACAAACAATCCTGTTACCCTGTCCTGGGAATACACGAGCTTACTGAGCATGTGCAGTTTCTGCATCCATCTATCCATGCATCATCGTCCCTATATATCTCTCCATTCAGGGTGCATGTCCTCTCACAGTAACAGCCATCCAAGTACTTCATCTTTTCTTCGGCAAGTGCCAGCTAGACACAATAAAGACATGAGAAAGAAGAGAGGGTGTGACTGAATGAATCATTTCTAGTGGGAAGCGATACAAAAAAAGAAGAGCAAGCAAAATAAATGTTAAAAGGGAAATAAGAGATTTATGATGAAGTCAGCATTTGTGGGGTTCACTACTAAGGACATTAACAGAACATAAAAACTAGTGACATTCAATGCATGCACGCACACAAACACACACGCACGCACGCACGCACGCACACACACTACTATTACTACTTCTAGGGAGCCCCTTAAGAGACATTAAAATGCAGGAACATTTTTTACATGTTTTGCATTCTCCTCAGAAACTTTGTGTTTGCTTGTAAAGAACTCAGAACTTCCACAATCCCCCCCCCCCCTCCCCCCGGATATTTTTTACATCATCATGTCCCGTGTCCGTACAATACAAATACTGAGTATTTGAATGAAAAGGAAGTAGGCCCTAGGTCCCAATAAAATGAAACGCATCAAAATGACTCAATCTCTTTCAACTATATGGCTAACAATTGCAACATTAGTATCCTAAGTAAATACAAATCTCTTCACAATGTAAGTACCACCTCAGACCCAATGCAAACAGATTAAATAAACATCTATATACACATTTAAATTCAATGCACAGAATGAAAATGAAACTGATCAAATTCAACAATTGTTTTTATCTCAGTATAATTAAATAAATTAACCAAGCAGAAAAATCAGCTTTTGAAGTCAGGTTAAATATTGAAACTTGCCTTGTTTGATGTTTTAGCCAAAATATCTTGAAGTTCCATGATTTTCTGAACCAACCCATGGAAATCATTACAAGTGGGACAAGCTGCAAAAGTCGTGAAGTTTCATTAATGGCATTTCCAGACCAGTGAGTAAACGAAGTGCATACATTTTCTTTTTTTTTCCTTGAAGAATGTACTTACTACGATTGAGATCTGGACACTGGACAATGTATCCATGGGGTACGACTACCAACTGAACATCTTGCATAACTCCCTGACAGAAAGATATCGCAGAAAGCAAGTCAGAGAGATGTAGACAGGACGAATTTACAACTTACATATTTTATGGTATATTTTCAATGTTGTACCCTGAAAAAACCATGGGCGTCATTTCTTTGACCAAGCCAGATGTTTGTTCCTCTGGGAAAGTCCATAGATGGCGTCTCCACAATTCTTTCGTAAATTCTGAAAGCAAGTACAAATAAAAAGCAATGTGTGAACATTGATAAGGAAAGGCATTCAAATTTGGCTCTGGTGGTCCTTTTATTCTCCAGCCATTCACCTGTTGCAGTCAATATGGAGCACCACTTGGGTGGCACTGAATGCCAGGGAGACTTTGTGCCAGTGTCCATCTGCCAGACTATAGGGGAAGACCTCTTTCTGCTGCCGCTGATCTGAGGTCTGGAAGAAGAGGCGGATCTCATTACGCAGACCGCTGCTCTCAACCTCCAGAAACCTGAGGAGGAAGCCAAGGAAACACAAATCATTTGCTTAACATCTAAGAACTTCGGGAAATAACTGCTGCCATGGCTCTTATGTTCCCATGCAGGAGGCTTCTGCAGCACTCTAAAAAATGCTGGGTTGAAAATGGACAGACCCAGAAATTGGGTTGTTTGAATGAGTCCATTCACTGGGTGAGACCACTCACTTTAGAGTAAGGTTAAGCTGCCAAATAGTTGTTATTAAATTCTGGAATATAGCAACGCATCAGGGGAAAAAATGGAGCTCAAGGGAATGTGTGCGTTCTGAATGAATGTGAAGATGAGCAGTGATCCATAAATCTCTTGGCCTGTACTCCGAGTGCTGACCTTAAAGAGGTGGTAGAATCAATACTGTGTGTGTTTAGGAAATGTCAGTGGACACCCTAATCAGAAATGTTACAGACATTCCATCAGGGAGATTATGTGTTCCTCTGAGAAACAGTAAATTAAAAAAGAAAAAAGAGAAAGAGGGTTTTACTGGAGCAAAAGCTTACCTACTGTAAGGATACACCGATGGATGGTGGATACAGATAGATGGCTGGATATGTGGATGGATGGATGGATGGATGGATGGATAGATAGATAGATAGATAGATAGATAGATAGATAGATAGATAGATAGATAGATAGATAGATAGATAGATAGATAGATAGATAGATAGATAGATAGATAGATAGATAGATAGATAGATAGATAGATAGATAGATAGATAGATAGATAGATAGATAGATAGATAGATAGATAGATAGATAGATAGATAGATAGATAGATAGATAGATAGATAGATAGATAGATAGATAGATAGATGCGGATGGATAGTGTGATACCTCTGTTCTCCATAGTGGATGGACAGCAGCACTCCTGAGCTGAATTTCTCTTGTTTAAGGGTCAGTAGAAGAGTGAACTCTGTTCTTCCTCTCAACTTCTGAAGAATTCTCTCTGCTGCCTTGAGGGAAGCTCTTGCATTCCTTGATGAGCCTGATGGAGAGAGTGACAGAATAGACTGTAAATGAGAGGAATGTAATACATTAAAAACAGACACTACCCTATTAAGAAACCATTTGCCATCATGAGTCATGAGACGTGAGGCATACGCGGATGTCATAGAGAGCTGACCATAAAATGAAGAGTTATGGAACAATTAATTCCATGGTTACAATAGATGCTGTACTATTCTGTAACTATTCTGTATTATTTCCATTCAAATTTGAATTACACTTCCTAAATCACTTTTAAATCAACTGACAAATTCATCATTTAAAAAGAGATAAATTCAGTGTTCAGGAAAATCTAATATCTTCCTTAGATCACTTTTATATGATCATACAGGCTTATATTACAGAAAGACAGATGAGACAGCTGAAAATGCTTGATCCATCCATCACCGTCCGTGTCACTGTTATGCCAAGTATACAACACAATCATAAGCATGTAAGTTATTTGTTAATCATTTAGACTCGTAACTACTGGTTCCAAACAAAAGTGGCATAGAAAGCAGAAAGCAAGTGGCCGTTTTGCACCAAATTGACCATCTGGTGATATTTATGTTTAAATATCCACTCTGGAGGGAGTGTGAATACTGAAATAAGCTTGATAAATAAGGGGTCAATGTTTTGTTGGTTAGCATAGTCCGGTTACCCCCAGCTGATAAGAAACAAGCATTTTTCGCCATTTCATTGCTGCCTTTTTGCATAATAGAGCAGGACAGACACTACTGAAGGGTTTGGGACTCTGCACATTCTTACTGTAATAATCATTGTCATTATGTCATTTTTCAGAACGATTAGTCAAATGCCATATATAGCTCTGGGGCCTGATGTATAAACATTGCAATTTTCCACACACATGTTGGCATTAAAAAAAAAAAAAAAAAACCTTGTGTGCACCGTCCGCACACTCTAGCATGACAAGTATGTTATAAACGATCCTCGTTCACATGGATCCACAATTAAAAACGCTGCATTCTGCTGCCAGGCCAGTAGTTGGCAATGTTACGGTATAAGAAAAGCTACATGGAGACCGAACACATATTATGCATTCGCATGATGTCACCATTTTCACAAATTCATGTTTTTTGTAATCTACACGGAGACAATAATGTTTTTTTTTCTTCTTTTTTTTTCAAATGTTTGCTTAACGCTGTTGTTGTGTAAATAGCCCCTAAGAAACCAGTCTAAAAAAAAAAAAAAAAAAATGATAAAAAAAGATCATGGCAATTATATACCTCCTTGGAGCATACAGATACCAATTTTAAGGAAATGAGGATGGTCGACAGACATGTGGGTCATGCTGAGACACTGATGTGAGTGCATGGCAATGGCCAGAAGTGTAAAAATAAAATAAAAAATGAGACGGAGGGAAGGAGGAATCACTAGGAGATGTGATGAGTTAGCTGAGGAGGGCAGAGGAAGTTGACTGCCTCCTCAGGGACAAATGTTTAAATCAGTCCTGTCAAAACATAAGAAATGTCTGGGTCTGGTCTTCTCAAATGGTGTGTGTGTGTGGGGGGGGGGGGGTGCAACACACACACGCACTCGCACACACATTAAGGCCAACCGGGGAACACTAATGTTCTGTAGCTATTGTCAAGTAAAGCTCAAGGGGGTTGTAAGCTGCAGCCGTGAGCCTATTGTATGGCAGGAACGAAGCAGAGTTTCGCCACCTTCATTAATCAAATACACTGTACGACAGTGAGCCGAAGCTAACCTGGTAACCTCAACAATCCGCAGAGGACACCACAGCTGATCTGATGGATTCCAAGACAGTTCACAAGTATCAGCATTAAAGTCCTCTGGGATAGTGCTGGGAAAACAGGGTTTTTTTCTGGCATCTCTCTGATTAATTCTTATTGGATCGACACTTCGTCTCAGATGTGCTATCCTTCTATCGCCATTGTGTGCTGTAAATCAAAGGCTAGACGTTCGATGGCAGCATTTAAAGGTCAAAGAGCAGCTAGAGACTGCTGGCCATCCGCTAGGAAATTATGCAAATGATCAGCAATGACGCTTTAAATAATTACATTTAAATTCCATATAAAATAAAAGGTTGGAAATCTGTACAAATAAAAAGCTAAATATCAATATATAAATGGCTACAAATATCTAAATAAAAAATAAATACATTAATAGTTAGTTAAAAAATTAAATATAAATGAATTGAATCATATACATTTTAATATTTATATATTAGTTATTAAAAAACAAAACAAAAACAAAGCTAGTTTATCCCTCTCTGACATTAAACTTCTCCATTTTCAGGGCATGAGGAAACCTCACCTATCAGCAAGGAGGGTTTTTTTTTTTACACCATGAAACTGTAATCAATCGCTCCCAGTTATCAAAAACCCCATCCCATTATAACTCTAATGACAAATGAGAACTGTGCTCCTAGGAGCAAGATAAACACAGTGTGATGCAAATTATCTAACGCTGTCGACAATATTCTGGAAGAATTTAAATTGAAAACCTTTCAAGAAGGTTGCTGGTGAGTTTTCTTCTAACGATGTTGAGTATCCGTGCCAGCAATTACATCTAAAAAGCACTTAAATTGATCAAAAGTCAGGCTACTTATGATGCAAGCACTTAAAAGTGTGTCCTAACACCATTGTAATGTACCTTAATGAATGTTTAAAGCCCATGTAAAATGAAAAACCTCATTTACAACTGATGAATTATTCACAACCTATTATAATGACAAAACGAACAAGTGTCTCTCCTCAAATTAACATTGCATTAATCAGAAGACGTAGGTCCATTATTCCTCAAAGCCTCAAACCTGTGTGACCAAAACAGTGGCTTGGGACAGAAGCAATGCAGCAGATGAGAGTTTTAAATGAACAGTTTTTGAATGAAAATTCTGTAATTTACTTACACTCTTGTCTTTTCAATTGGCTAAACATCTTTTGTATTCCACACAAGAAAGAAAGCCATATATGGTAAGTAAATGATGACTGAATTTCTATTTTTCTATGGGTGAAGTAGTCCTTTAGGTCTCAGCAAAATATGTTATAATACTGCAAACACAAAGTGGAGACACGGAATCTCAGTTGAGGAATGCGAGTGCTACGAGTGACGTAGAGCATTTGTCTGGTCCAGACCGCATCCTTGGGCAGGAGAAACACTTAGCTGATGTCCCTGTTGGCTGCTGCTTGCTGAAATAGCTGATGAATGAGCAGGAATCTGATCCTGGCACTTAAAAGAACCAGTCAGCACCCGTCCTGATGGAAGAGGTACAATTGTGCCAAACTTCTTTCTTTTATTGTTTGCTTCTGCTCTGTTCCACCCATTTGCTTATTAATTCCTTCAGTCAAAGCAAGTTCCTGCTCAGACTCATAGATGCGTATTAGCACTGGAAACTGTAATGTCAAGGTACAGATTCAGCTGTAATTTTTACAATTAAAAGAAGATATGATATAATCAAAGTACTGTTATTAAAGTATATACAGGGATAGTTTATATACACATTTGAATTCTGCCATCTTCCCACTCTCATGCTCTTCCAAATCTTCTGTTGGAAGTGTCTTAATTGTGGTTCAAATGTCTCATGTGACTGAAATTTAATACATTGTTTACTGACAATCTTCTTAGCCAGTGGGCGGTGATTGAATCACCCAATTCATGAACAATCATTCAAGATTTGTGAATTGAATCAACAGATTCATTAAAGACAATTGGCCATTGCTATTTTTCTACCTTTGCTCTACACTCTTAGAACAAAAAGGTTCTATCGGCGCTACGTTTTTGGAAACCCTAAAAGGTTCTATATAACCCTTTTTAAGGGTTCAATCAAAATAACCCTTTAGGGTTCTTTATAACCAGGAAAATGTTATATATGGGACCTTTTAGGGGTTCATTCATTATCAATTGTTTTGTCCTTTCTGGATTAAATATTTCATATTATTGACTAACATTTCACTGCATTATTCAGTGTATTCAAATGCATTTATGAATGCATGCGAATGATCACAAAATTCAAGATATGGGGGTTAGAAAATGTATATATTTATCTCATTTTATGTAATCAATCAATATCACATAAAGAGTGCCATTTCAGTTTTCTCCTCCAAAAATCAGCATGATTAAAATGTGATATTAAGTTACTACAATAGTTTAATAAACAATAATTTAATTACAACTACAAAATGTTGTACAATAAAGTAATACATGAATGAATAATAGCCCAAAGAACCTTTGTGACAAAAAGGGTTCTTTCTTGTTATTATAGAACCTTTTTAGCATAAAAGGTTCTTTGGAGTTGAGTAAAACCCTATGGTTCTATATAGAACCCTAATGAACTCTTTTTTCTAAAAGTGTACAAGATATACAGTATGGACTACTTTTATGATACTTTTTGGGGCTTATTCTGACATTTTAGAGCTTGACAGCCTCACTCCTCGATCACTTTCATTATATTGAGAACAGCGTCCAGGATATTTCAAAATGTAACTTTGGCAGTACACAAAATTCATAGGGGTTTGGAATGATGAGCAAATACTGGCAGAATAATTATCCCTTCAATTCATTCCATTCTCCAACAGTTACTCACTGTGCTTAATATAGAAACTTCTTTTGATGAATTTCAAACAAAAATAACTACTGTGATGCATACGTTTCTGTGATATAGAATTACTCTTTCCATGAAATAAGCAGTGGCGGAACTAGAGTTTTATACACGGGGTGGCCGCCGCACGTCAAAATAAATGCTGCTTTCAACAAGTGGAGAAATTTCAATCAGCTAGTACAGTGAATTAAATATTGGTGAGGCACCCGGGAGGCCAATGCTATCCTGGACACCCCTCTGGCTCTGCCACTGGATATAAGATTTTGTTCCTACCACCCACCCACACCTACTCATTGCCACATTGTCTAGCTACAGTGTCACAACAGCATGTTCAGCCTTGAATTTTCTCTAATATCTCCCCATCCTCCCCTCTTCTCTTCTCTCGCCTCCTTTCCCCTTCTTTATAAACAGCACAGCATGGATGTCATTGACGACATTGATAGGTCTCTCATCTGCATTCTGCACATTTATGACCTTGTCTCGGAGCCTGTCTGTTAGATCCCAATTCCGCAATCCCACTGGCATTTACTGGAGCGCCAATCAATACTGCGAGGTGCCACCCGCCCAAATTAGAACAAGACTATTGCTTCCATAGATATCAAATGCATCTGCTTATCCTAGAATATCAGACTTTTTTGAAAAACAGTTTTTTTTCACTAAATACGTATGCATCCTAACTCTGCCTAGTGCAGTGTGTACCTTTTATGTGTGCGTGTGTGTGTTTGAGAGTTTATGGGTCTACAACACACGTAAATTGTACACAGTATAAATACATTCCCCAGAATTGCAGTCCCTCATACACCATTCATACTGCAGTGCGGAACAGAAGTGATGACACAGATGCTGGTTAACTGCAAACCCAGAACGTTACTCCATGCATAAAAATCTGTCATCATTATAGGTCATGGGAGTGGTGACAGCATAACGCTTAAGTTAATAAAAGGTTGGTGTTCTTGTCCTAGGTGCTGAAGAGTGGTTGAGCCAGAAAACAGAGAATGACCATCACCATTCTGCCCTTGAGCAAGACACTTAACCCAAACTGCTCAAAATGGGATGTCAATCTGGATTAACAACCATCTATAAATCACCAGAGGGACACCGATGCTATAGACAAATCTGCTAAAACAGCCCTCCAGATGAACAGAATGGAATGGAGTAGAATAAAACCAAATAGAAACACTAAACAGAGTAGAATACAGCAGAGCAGGCATAAGAATAGAATAGAATAGAATAGAATAGAATAGAATAGAATAGAATAGAATAGAATAGAATAGAATAGAATAGAATAGAATAGAATAGAACCAAAAATAATAGAATAAAGCCAGACATAGAATAGAATAGAGTAGACATTGAATAGCATAGAACAGACAACGAATAGAACATAATAGAACAGCAGAGTAGAAAATAATAAAACAGAACAGAATAAAATAAAATAAAATAAAATAAAATAATTTTATATAACAGAATGCAGTAAACTATACAAATAATATAGTATAAAATAGTTGAATACAGATTAGAATAAGACTAGTATAGATGTGGAACAGTGTTGAATAGAAAAGATAACACAGAAAAACACTAAATAGAATGGAATACAGTACACTGTAAAAAATTATTTAGAAAAAAAGTAACCTGGTTGCCTTAAAATTTTGAGTTCATTGAAATTAAAATTTTGAGTTAATACAATGAACATTTTTTGAGATTCGACAGCCTTTATTAAAATAATATTAAAAGATTTTTGTAAGCATATTGGGTAATCGTGTGTGTTATTTCTGATGACACAGTGAAACATGCCAAATTGTGCTATTTTCATGATTTATCAAATTTTTTATGTGGTTCAGATTCAAAAAATATTTTGAGTTTCTATTTATTAAACTAATTTCCTTCATTGTATCAACTCAAATTTTTAATTTCAATAAACTCAAAAATTTAAGGCAACCAGGTAACTTACTTTTTTAAGTTAAACCAACAAAAAACACCACAATTTTTTTACAGCGTAGAATTGGACAGAACAGAATAGAATAGACAAAGAATAGAACCGAACCCAAAAGAATAGAATAATGTCAGACATTGAATAGCATAAAATAGGCACGGAATTGAAAAGAACAAAACAGAAAACAGTAGAGCAAACATAGAATAAAACAGAACAGAAAAAATAGAATAGAATTGAAGTATAGCACCCACACAAAAACAGAATACAGCAGAGCAGTTTTAGAATAGAATAAAGTTAACTAAACAAATAAATAATTGAATACAGAAATGATTAATAATTGAATAAAGCAGATTAGAAGAATTTAATACATGTGGAATAGTGTAGAACAGACAAATAATAGAAAGAGCAAAATAGAACAGAATACAGTAGACCAGACATTGGAATGGAATGGAATGGAATAAAATGGAATATAATGGAATAGAATAGAATAGAATAGAATAGAATAGAATAGAATAGAATAGAATAGAATAGAATAGAATAGAATAGAATAGAATAGAATAGAATAGAATTTGATAGAATAGAATAGAATAGAATAGAATAGAATAGAATAGAATAGAATAGAATAGAATAGAATAGAATAGAATAGAATAGAATAGAATAGAATAGAATAGAATAAAGCCAGACAATAGAATAGCATATAGTAGACATTGAATATCATATAATAAAAGTGCAGTATATCACCCACACAAATAAGAATATAGAAGTTTAGAACAGAATAGAAAACAATAAAATAGATGAATAAAATGCATGACACTGAAGACAGTAAACTAACTACACAAATGATGGAGTATAAAACAACTGAATACAGCAGATTAGAATAAGAGGTGGAATCTGCGTAGAATGAAACAAAATAGAACACAGCAGAGCAGATATAGAATAAAACAAAACAGGTGCAGTATAGCACCCACACAAAAACAGAACACAGCAGAAATGTTTAGAATAGAACAGAGCAAAGTGGAATAGAGCAATAACAGAACAGAAAAACAGAGCAATTGTCACATGTGGTCTATGTTTGAGTTGGGTTTCACTGTCTCTGCATCAGTTCCCCTTGTCTGTGATCATTTGTTACCATGGTTTTTAATTTACCCGTTATGTGTCTCACCCATGTATTGTTAATTATCTTGTTTAGTCTCAGTGTGTCCCGGTGTATATTTAGGCCAGTGTTTGGTTCAGTCCTTGTCTGATTTTGTCGCTAAATTGTTGTTCTGTTCATCATGCTTTTTATACCAGTTACTCTGAGATAGTGTTATAGAATAGAGTAGAATAGAATAGAATAGAATAGAATAGAATAGAATAGAATAGAATAGAATAGAATAGAATAGAATAGAATAGAATAGAATAGAATAGAATAGAATAGAATAGAATAGAATAATGAACAAACACAGCAGAAAACGTCATGAAAAAAACTTGATTTAAAAAGCTTTAATAACTGAGTTTAATAACTCATTCTATTTATCATACTGTAACTCTAGAGCCATAAACAGCATCACCGTGGCATTCAAAATGAGCCATGGGGCCAGATGTTATTCCCTTCTCTCTATACCCACTGTCCTCATTAACTGCTTCTCCTGAATGAGATGACAATTCTTTGATGGGCAAGAACTTGCTGCTCAACACAGGAGCCTGTTTACTCCTGGGACTTATGTTTCACTGTTGGGTTGATCCATTTTTCATGAGAGATTAAGTGGGATCTGGAATTATGCCGTTCTAAACCAGCTGTCTGCCTGGCTCTTTCCTCTCACCAGATGTTGACAATGGATTCCAATTTCTCTAAATTGATGAGGCTCACTTGCAAACACTTTTTCTGGAATGCTGCTCTGATGTCAGTTACACTCTGATGCTGAAACAAAAGCAAAGACCCACATGCCAGTTCAACTGACTTGTTAAAAAGCCAGTTACTCGTACCTTCAAACAGATATGCTCTGCTCTCATTGTGGAACCCCTTGACCTGGGAGACTCCAACACTTGACCTCACAAGATCAAACTCCTGGAAAATGTCCACGTGTAATGCTGGATCAACCCCGAAACCTGAAACTAAGGGAACATTAACATTAGGAATCACTTTCTCTGATGCAACCAACATTTTAATAAAACAGCAATTATATTAGTGAGTCAGATTCTATAAATAACACTTAATAACAAAACTCTGATTTTGTATATTTTGTATATACTGATGACCACCACAATGACCCATCTGGTAAAACAGAAAACCACATAATATTTTAATATACAGTATTTTCAATTTAGTCAACACTGAATTTCTAGGAGCCATGCATAATAAACATGCTCACAAACACTTTAAAACACCATAACACAAAATGAAAAACATTTTTTTAGCATAAAACACTCTAGAGTGTGCATAAACTTACTATTTCCTCCACAAAAATGTTTTTATATAATTTATATAATAGGCTATGTAAACACAATGTTATTACCTTTTAATAGCATATATATATATATATATATATATATATATATATATATATATATATATATATATATATATATATATATATATATATATATATATATAAAATTGTAGATTACTTCAGTAAATTTGAATGTTAGTACAGTGAATATCTGTCATATGTAATGAGTTGTCATGATCCACTGAGTAGCCTAAAACCAGTGAATCCCAGGTAACCATCCCGTTGCTGAAATTCACTAGCAATAAGACATCTGACAAAAACTGAGCTTACCAAATCCGACAGAGCAAAGCGCAAAATAAAGTTTGAATAATCCCATTGTGAAGGAGGAGAGAAAAACGCCTATTCCATCATGCTGATGTTCTGCTGGAGACTGAGCGAGATACACATCAGTGATGCATCTCCAATAAACGCATCCTCAAACCTTCATTATACTTCGGCAAAACTTTAGCAAATGAACACGGGGATGTAAAGCAAGAGTGAAAACTCCATGAGGCGAAAATTCAGCTTAAAAAGATGGAGTGTATTCTTCTGAATGAGCGGTCAGTGGAGAGATGCAGGTGCGTCTGTCCTCCCCTCTCTTACGACCAGAGAGAGAGAAAGAGACCGAGAGAGAGAGACAGAGACAGAGGAAGAGAGATTGAACACACGCACCTGCAGCTTAAACATCCTGCCACCTGCTGGTTATTATCCACATGAACATGTTTAATATAACATTCACAAAACATTTGAAGTTTGCAGATACATTACACTGCTACACAAACTACACATGATTTTAAATGTGCAGTTCTTTTTTTTTTTTTTTTACATTTTTTCTTCCTTTTTTTAAACATTTTTAAAAGTGTTTTACGGTTTGAATTTTGCTGAAAAGCCATAATGCCATAAAGCCAATGCTGTTTTTGTTTTAATTCATTTTAAATTAAAGGTACACTCTAAAAAATGCTGGGTTGAAAATGGACAAACCCAGAAATTGGGTTGTTTGAACCCAGTGAATGGACCAATTCAAACAACCCAATTTCTGGGTTTGTACATTTTCAACCCAATTTGGGTTGTTTTTAACCCTTTTTTAGATTGTATGAATTTAAACTGATATTTATACTGATATTTAAAAATATGATATTTAAAATAAATGTATTTAATAATTGTATATCAGTTATTAGGGGAGAACGGGTATAGTTGTAACACGGGGAGAGTTGTAACCGTACCAGTTCCACGAATCACGGATAAGACAGTCATATGACAGTCTCAGTTTCCTCCGGCTTCCTTTACGATCCCACATGGAGGTTTTCCACTTCCCACTTCGTGTTGCTATCTCACTGAAAAGCTACAGCGGTTATTCTAAACCTGAGTTAAGAAAATAAAAAAATAACAACCAGATAATATTTTGTTTAGTACTTTGTATAATGTTGTATCAAGTCAAAGTGTAGTTTCTCTAGTAAAGAAAGGTGTATCAACCTGCTGCTAATTTCAAAGCACCATGCTAATAGAGCTACAATTGGTGACAGTGGCAAGGTAGGTTCAGGTTGTAATGTGTTTTGAAACAGCCATCCACTTACATACAACTAAAAACATTTTTGTGATTTTAATAATTCTACACAACGCCTATGTTTATGTCAATTTGCTCTCGCTCACACACACACCCATGTGAATGTGCACGTACAGACATGTACAAACAAACACACGTGTGCATGCACAGACACAAAATATGCACATACAATCTCCATATTCACACATATTTTATTGTTGCAGCCATTCATTTTTTTCTCTTGTTTCCAATTAAAATTGTTTTTAAATCTGCTATTTTGAAGATTTACTGTAACTACTCCCCAATATGTTAATAACCTAAAATAACTCATATAGATCAACAGAGATTAACTGATTAAATATTCTTCCACTAAAGCCATATGTAGATGTTGCTTGGATATCCAGTGTTATAGTGCTTAAATAACGTTGCCATGGCATCTGTGGTGTATTTGCATATGGGGAAGGGTCAAAGAAGATGGTCATGTGAGGCAGAATTGATAATTGCAGGACCAATGACACAGGTCATGCATCCAGCATGCATTATACAACACCACATGTCAGACTTGCACCCGTGATACACGAAGCACAGCAACGTGTGGTCTGCTTTCTGAAAATGTTACAGTTGCATCTGTTAGGTTTCCATGCGAATATGGCTGCAACGCACAGCATTTAAGAAAAATATCTAGGAGTTTGTGTGTGCATGTGATAGCTCATGCATTATTAATGAAGAATCTGGATGGCAAACCTATAAATCTGACTGTGATCCACCCTCACTTATTATTTATTAGGCCACCATAGCAATATGCATGGTATTAAAGTAAATGCATATAAACAAGAAACCAGCAGTGAGAACAGAAAGAAAGAAAGGAGACACAGTTGGATGTCATAGTGCGTACCTTTCAGTTTCCACAA
This sequence comes from Pseudorasbora parva, assembly GCF_024679245.1. Classification (NCBI taxonomy): domain Eukaryota; kingdom Metazoa; phylum Chordata; class Actinopteri; order Cypriniformes; family Gobionidae; genus Pseudorasbora; species Pseudorasbora parva. The sequence goes on along the minus strand of NC_090191.1, from coordinate 31,390,940 downwards.
TGACAGCTCAAGGTATCAGTTAGACAGAAGGAAGCTTAAAAAGCGATGCACAGGGAGGTAGCTGTCCTCGATATCAGTTCAGGCACTACATAACAACAAGTGTTTCAGACAACAGCCTGTCTGCATTGACAATTTTTGAGGTCTCCAATAAAAGCTGCAGTTGGGGACTGTTACTGTAGACTATGGGTGCTGTAATCATGATAGATAGATAGATAGATAGATAGATAGATAGATAGATAGATAGATAGATAGATAGATAGATAGATAGATAGATAGATAGATAGATAGATAGATAGATAGATAGATAGATAGATAGATAGATAGATAGATAGATAGATAGATAGATAGATAGATAGATAGATAGATAGATAGATAGATCTGTCAGACAGACCCATCAAGGCATGGCCTCCACTAGACCCCTAAAGGTGTGCTGTGGTATCTGGCACTTAGATGTTAGCAGCAGATCCTTTAAGTCCTGTAAGTTGCGAGGTAAGGCATCCATGGGTCGGACTTGTTTGTTTAGCACATCCCACAGATACTCGATTGGATTGAGATCTGGGGAATTTGGAGGCCAAGTCAACACCTCAAAACTCCTCAAACCATTCCTGAACTATTTTTGCTTTGTGGCCACATCTATTTCCATGAAAGGTTGTACATGGTTTGCAACACTGTTAAGGTAGGTGGTACGTGCCAAAGTAATATCCATATGGACAGCAGGACCCAAGGTTTCCCAGGAGAACATGAATAATGCATCACACTGCTTCCGCCTTCTTCCCATAGTGCATCCTGGTGCCATGTGTTCTCCAGGTAAGTGACACATATGCACCCGGCCATCTATGGGATGTAAAAGAAAACGTGATTTATCAGACCAGGCCACCTTCTTTCACTGTTCTGTGGTCCAGTTCTAATGCTCATGTGTCCACTGCTGGCACTTTTGATGGGTCAGCATGTACCCTGACTGGTCTGCAGATATGCAGCCCCATATGCAACAAAAAGTGATGCCCTGTTTATTCTGACACCTTTCTATCAGAACCAGCATTAACTTCTTGAGCAATTTGAGCTACAGTAACTCATCTGATTGATCAGACCAAACGGGTCAGCTTTTGCTCATGATCCCATGACCCTGTCACCACTGTTCCTTCTTTGGACCACTTTTGCTAGATACTAACCACTGCAGACTGGGAACACCCTACAAGAGCTGCAGTTTTGAGGATGCTCTGACCCAGTCATCTCACTATTTGGCCCTTGTGAAACTCACTCAAATCCATACACTTGCTCATTTTTCCTGCTTCTGACACATCAACTTTGAGGACAACAAAAATTTCACTTACTGTCTAATATATCCCACCACTAACAGGTGCAGTGATGAAGAGATAATCTGTGTTATTCACTTCACCTGTCATAATGTTATGCCTGATCGGTGTAGACAATTCTGGTCATTCACTTTGGTCATGCTGGAAGACCAGTTTACATCATCTAAAACCAGCTTAGAGCAGCTACGCCCAGCTTAGGCTGGTTTAGAGTTTTTCAGCATGGAATGTGCTGCACAAGCAAATTATACAGCGATGCAAAAGATAAAGGAGACCTATGTACATCTACAGTAGGCTACTCCCTATAAAAATTATTCATATGCAAAAATTCAGTCTTACAGGTCTACATTGCTGCTGCTGAGAATTTGACAGGTTTGCTGTGACTTCTGTGTTTTTAATTAATCAGCACAAAGCCATCTTAACCTAAGCAGCCACTCAGAGATGACTGCAGATCCCTTTATCCAACATGACTACTCTTCACTCAAACAAGCACTCACTGCTGTCTCCACTTCACTAACGAATGAGCCTCTCTAAACCTGTGAGAGGCACACACAGCTCTGCAAGTGCACCATCAAAACACTTATCCAATGTGCAAGTACAATTACGGAGGATGGAGCCTTATTTCTCCTCTTCAAAAGCTTGTTCCTCAACCTGTCGCTAAGAAACAAACAAATATTACACTGTGAATGTAAAAAAAAAAAAAAAAAAAGTTATCATGCAGGTTAATTTAAAAGCATTCATAAAGTCTATAGCATAAGGAACCCATAAAAGTATAGCTAAACTCTATAGCTACTTGCATTGTATACCTTAATATACATTGGAATAAAAAAAAACATTCTTAATATACAGTAAATAATAGACAGACAGACAAATAGACAGACAAATAGACAGACAGACAAATAGACAGACAGACAGACAGACAGACAGACAGACAGACAGACAGACAGACAGACAGACAGACAGACAGACAGATAGATAGATAGATAGATAGATAGATAGATAGATAGATAGATAGATAGATAGATAGATAGATAGATAGATAGATAGATAGATAGATAGATAGATAGATAGATAGATAGATAGATAGATAGATAGATAGATAGATAGATAGATAGATAGATAGAACAAAAATTTATAGGAGTTACAATACTGACATCTAGTGGAAAATAAAAGATACACATATTCTTAACTAAATATAAAGGTGTACAATTGACTTGTGTTTGTATATTTTTTGCGTCATGACAACATTACAATGCAGTATATTTATTTTCCAATTTGGCAAAAGATTACATAAATTGCATTTATCAAATATTTAAATGCTATAAAAATGACAGTTGTGTTGTGCAACTGACCAAAAACAGACAAAAGTAGCATTACAAAATTGTTTTATGTTTTAAGTTACAGCAACATGTGTTTTATATTGTTTTAACTCATCAAAATAAGTTAAAAAATGTTAAACTTTTTTTAAATAAGTTATACAAACCGCAAAAAAAAAAAAAAAAAAAAAAAAAAAAAATTTAGTCAGTTTAGTCATAACATAAGTTTAACATAATCTAAGTTAAAATTACTTAAACAGCTAAGTCGATTGTACTTAAACAATTCAGGTTTTTTACAGTGTAGAAAGTCTCATTCTGCTAGAATGAAAAATATCCTGTGCAAAACATGCATTAGCATATTATCCACGTTGCTAAAAAAAAAAAAAAAAGTAAACAGGAATATAAGCTTAAATAGGCAGCCCAAGATCAAAATGACACACACATAGCCTCAGCAAAAAATCACATAAAACAGCTTAACTGTAATGAATACACTGTTCTTTCTCCCTTTACCCTTTCCTGTCAGTGTTTATTTACATCAGTTCACTGTACGACATCCTAAGCCATGTGAGGCAGTGTGTGTGGTCAAAGATGAGTCTTATTACTGCCACAATATTAGCGTAAATCAGTGATTCATCCGCACGCTAAGTTTAAAGGCTGCAAAGACTACATCCCATTTGCATCCCATACCCCTGCCATCCCGTGTCATGCCATATCCACTAACTTTACTAATACATACATACACACACACACACACACATATACATATATATATATATATATATATATATATATATATATATATATATATATATATATATATATATATATATATATATATATATATATATATATATATATATATATATATATATATATATATATATATATATATACATATATACATACATACACACACACACTTTTTTTTGTTTTGTTTGTTTGATTTATTTATTTATAGGAAGGCTTGATCAATGTGTAAAATCACTTACCCAGCATAATAAGCATAAGCAGCCTGCCAGTTCCCTTCCAAACCAACGGATGGCAGGCACTGTTGCCAATTAAATCTGAACTCAAAGTGTAGGAAAGGACATATGTCTATTATAAATGTGAATGCAGGTGATGTTTTTAAGCACATGTAGTCATGCATGCCGGACAGGAGGTCAGAAAACATCATTGTGCAATTAGATGGAGATTTCTAAGAAATCTTTTTCAATTCACCAACAATTTTCTCAAAGTACATATTGGATTGCTCTTATGTTTAAAAGGATCTACAAGACACTGATGCTATTTACGTACATATATTGACTGTATAGGGAGAGTCAGCGTATACTTGAGAGTGCATTTGTCCATCTTTATGGGTGGAAATGTCAATCTCGCATGTACCCACTGAATGTACGATTCATAAAATAATTTTAAGAGTGAATTAGTTCTTTCTTTGCGACTGAATGCAGTTTGACTTTTGAACTTTTGCAGAGCATGGAAGTTTGACTTATACTTTGACTTGAAGTGTCACAATCACTCATTAGTTAAGCATTTGTTTGGTGTTGATTTTGCACAAATCATTTACATTCACATCATATGGACATCAAGCAATGATTCATTTTGCAATTATTTTGTAGTCTCCACGTGTCCTGCCTCAAAGAAGTAAAAAAAGAAAAGAAAAAAAAGACACGCAGTTGCTGTCCATGGTGCTGATCACATTAGCTTTTTGCTGCTTATTAGTAAAAAGAAAGCTATTGATTTCTTCATTGAAAGTATTTAAAATAAAATAAAAACCAATCAGGCAAGTTTAAATAAGCAAGTTTAAAACTAGTCATAATTAAAATAAAATAAAAATCAAACAAAACTAAAAAATTATAACTAAAATAAAATATTTGTGTAAAATAATTGCTCTCCTGTTTATGTTATGAGGGTTTCTATACATTTTTTAAAAACTTAAAGGGTTAGCTCACCCAAAGATGAAATTGATGTCATTAATGTCATTCCAAACCTGTAAGAGTGTTCATCTTCAGAACACAGTTTAAGATATTTTGTATTTAGTTCGACAGCTATCTAAGTGTATGCACACTATACTGTCCATGTCCAGAAAGGTAATAAAAACATCATCAAAGTAGTCCATATGTGACATCAGTTAGTTCATTAGAATCTCTTGAAACATCGAAAATACATTTTGGTACAAAAATAACAAAAACTACGACTTTATTCAGCATTGTCTTCTCTGTTTGTGTTCAATCCTAAATAAAAGATTCAAACGGTTATGAATCAGTGTATTGATTCATGTTACGGATCGCGTGTCAAACTGCAGTGTCACGTGACATTGGCGATCTGAATCATTGATCGATTTACTGAATCATAATCTTCATTTGAGATTTGAACACAAATGCGGAAGAGAAGACAATGCTGATTAAAGTCGTAGTTTTTGCTATTTTTGGACCAAAATGTATTTTCGATGCTTCAAGAGATTCTAATGAACTAACTGATGTCACATATGGACTACTTTGATGATGTTTTTATTACCTTTCCGGACATGGACAGTATAGTGTGCATACACTTAGATACACTGTCAGACTAAATATAAAATATCTTAAACTGTGTTCTGAAGATGAACAGAGGTCTTACGGGTGTGGAATGACATTAGGGTGAGTCATTAATGACATCAATTTCATTTTTTGGGTGAACTAAACCTTTTATACTTTAAATATTGTTTACAAGATTCATACTACAGGATATGTAGACTTTGGAGCTGGAGCTGTTGATCTCGTACCTAGCCGAGGAAGAGAGTCATGTCACATCTATATGATGAAATGAGACAAGTCACTGACAGAGAAACAGATATGAGAGCAGACAATCCAGAGAATAAACAGACAATATGAAGTATGCTGCCCTGTATTAAACAATGTTGTATAATTGATATACACCGCATGAAGCCCCGCCGGGTGTTTGGATCTGATTTCTCCCTGACGTTGTGTTGTGTGTGAACGGAGACTGAGTCATTAATTCTATTCAACCTCACGTGGAGCCAAAAGACTTCATACACACACTTCTTTGAACCCTATGCCCTATACCAAACCCAACAGTTGTCTTTTCAGCACAAAATGCAATTTTTTGAGGCAAAGATCTCTGCCATGAATGTTTTATGGCTCAATTACTAATGACGGTGAAGAAGTTGTTCTTTTTTTTAAGAAATGAAAACTTTAAATTTCAGAAATATTCAGGAAAGACGCATTAGTTTGAATTAGTCAAAAGTGACAAAAACATTTATGATGTTAAAAACGAATTACATTTCCAACAAATACTGTTCTTTAGAACTTTCTATCATCTAAATTTCCTGACAAAAATATGCATCAAGGTTGCCACTAATATATTAAGCAGAACAAATGTTTTCTACATTGATAATAATAATAATAAGGAATGTTTCTTGAGCACCAAATCAGCACCGGAAACAGGATGCTGAAAATTAATTTTAGCCATCTGAATACAACTGAATACTGAATACAGGAATACATTTTTTTTTTAAGCTGTAATAATATTTAAAAATAGTAGTACTTTTACTATATTTTTTCTCAAAAACATTTGCAACTTTTACTGACCATAAACTTTGAATGGCAATACTTTAGCAACAAAGAAATAGAGGAGATCTTTTTTTATCCAGTCACTTCATCCTCATCACTTCTGTCAGATTGTTTCAAGCACATCATCATGTAAGGTGGCATTTTGTCCACATGCTATTTTCATCCCTGCACATTTGAGAAGAAGTCTCACTATTTTATGACAGTTTGTAAGATTTTACATCTAATAATAGTCCCCCTGTCTTGTTTGACCCATTTCCAGCTGGCTGACGTCATAGTTACATTCAGTTTAACATCGCCCCGTCACATATCATGCCTTGAGGGTTGGGTGCGAACGGTCATCGTCACGGTGAACATCCAACCACATCAACACAAATGTCTGAGGTCAAGTGTCTCTTACCGAGCACATGCAGCAAGAAATTCTGAATTCAAGCACACATACTTGCACATCAATCATCACATTTCAAAGGTTGTTGGGTTTTGTTGGAACAGTGTGTTCACCCTGAGTGCACTGGGCCTTAATAAGCAGAAACAGTGTTCTTCACTTTCACCTAAAGTGTTCACTTTGACTCAAAAACACAACGTATTTTTTCTTTCCTATTTCCCATGAGCGGTTTAATTATTACTGTATTTGTTCATCTTTGTTAATATTAGGCTAGTTAATAAAAATACAGCTGGTATACATGTTTTGTTCATGTTAGTTCACGGTGCATTAACTAATGTTAACAAGATTTGATTAATGCATTAGTAAATGTTGAAATTAACATTAACAAATATAAATAAATGCTTTATATGTGCAGTGCATAATTAGTTAATGTTAACTAATGTAGTTAACAAATGTTAACTATTGACCATTATATATAAAGTGTTACCTAATCATTTGTGAATGTTGCATCCACTTATAAATTCATTGATTTTTTAAATTAATAATATAATATAATATAATTAATATAATATAATATAATATAATATAATATAATATAATATAATATAATATAATATAATATAATATAATATAATATAATATAATATAATATAATATATTTAATATAATATAATATAATATAATATAATATAATATAATATAATATAATATAATATAATATAATATATAATATTGTGTGTATAATTGTAACATTTACATTATGTTAAGTTAATTGAAAATTATTATTTTAAATAAATAAATGTTTGACTCCAGTCAATATTTCTCAATATAATATAATATAATAATTAATATAATATAATATAATTAATATAATATAATATAATATAATATAATATAATATAATATAATATAATATAATATAATATAATATAATATAATATAATTAATATAATATAATATAATATAATATAATATAATATAATATAATATAATATAATATAATATAATATAATATAATTAATATAATATATATTATAATATAAAATAATATAATTAATATAATATAATATAATATAATATAATATAATATAATATAATATAATATAATATAATATAATATAATATAATATAATATAATATAATATAATATAATATAATATAATATAAATATATTTATACACATTATTATATTAATTCATTTCATTGTACAATGCAAGAAAATAATAATAATTTATTTTTATTTATTTAATATATTTATGTATTCTTATTCAAATGCATGACCAAACAAGGCTGAATTACTTAAAAACTCTGAAGTCAACTCAGCCCAGCTCTGTCAACTATTTATTCTCTACAATGACTATTTAAAGTGCACGACTCACTGGCGTTTTGGGTCATGTAGGATGTCAGAAGGCAAGAGCACCGGTTGCATGGGACAGATGACAGGAAAGAGAGAGGGTTAAAGAGGTAAGAACGCAAAATCGAAGCGGGCAGCCTGCAGGGCCTGGGGGGGAAGAGGCATTAGTCACCATCTGATTGAAGGAACGGACACAATGGACTACGACAATCACGCCATCCTCACGCACGCATACTTTTCATGCCCGCCCCCTTCGTTCCTTCCTTCTCTTTAATGGGCAGATTCGTCCCCCAGCACCTAAACTCAGGACACTTTAAATAGCAGTCCGGCCCCTTGCTGTTCCACAACCTCTCCTCTCCTCTCAGAATGTCTAGGAGCCTGAAACAAGGTATTTTCATGAGCTGACAGAGACTCTGATTCAAGGAGACTGGCTAGCTTTTGAAGCCTGTGTGGCTGTCCACAGTTAGAAATCAGAGCTCTTTCTTCGTTTGTGGAGCTATTTCTCGGCGGAACTTATATTTTCTCTAACCTTCTGCTTCTCTGCTCTCTGTCTCCATCTCTGTGTCTGTGTCTCCATCCCCCTCTCTCTCTCTCTCTATCTCTCTCTCTCTATCTCTCTCTCTTTCTGCTGGCAGTGGCTGTGCTGCTTGTGGCACTTCTGTGCCTGGATCCTCATGGCCGGGTGGGCTCTGCACCCATCTGCGCACATGGGCCATCAGGATGCCACGTCCCATCCCTGGCAGATCTCTTCGACAGGGTCATTCAGCACTCTGCCAGAATGCACAGCCTCTCCAACGATCTGCACTCAGAGTTTGTGAGTCACATCTGTCTTTTTTTCCTTCTTCTTCTTCTTCTTCTTCTTCTTCTTCTTCTTCAACTGTCATTGTATCAGGGCGGTTGTAAAATGTTGTGCAGATGTTAAAGTACAATTTTATGTCTTCCTTTTGTAATGCAAGTACATTTTTTAGCATTAAACATATATCATAAGTATGATCCCATTTTAAATTCTATGGTGTATGATTTGCAAATGTGGATTATTATTACCAGAATCGAAATTAAATAATGCACTTATCACAAAAGGAAAACAATAAAAAATATATAAAATCATTACACAAGCACACCCATTGCTAATTACAATCTGACTAAATATATATATATATATATATATATATATATATATATTTTTTTTTGTTGCTAAAATCATGTATTAAAATAATAATAGACATTAAAAAAATAAGAATAATTGATAATTAAATGTATAACATCTTAACAGGAAAACAAGTTTTTCTTTGCTAATATAAAGTATGGATTTAAATAATAGACATTTTTTGCAGATATTTAGATCTCAAATATTTTATTATACATCATAAGAAACTGCATAAAAGCTTTTTAATAACATGTACATTATTTAATTTATTTAAAAAATATTAATATTATTATTATATATTAATCAATGTTAATATGCAATTTAAAGGTCTAACATGACTAATATGATGAATAATGATGTTATTCTAACAGTTAAACAGTATTATTATAATAATACAAAAGTGTGAACATTTTTTGCTTTTTCTCTCATCTTCTCTCTTTTTCTTTTTGTTTAAAGGAACAGTATTTCCTGCCCAGTAAAAACCATATTGGAAAAATCTATCGCAAGTGTCACACCTCCAACATACTGACTCCAAATGGCAAAGAAAATGCACAGAAACTAGCTGTGAGTATAACATCCCAACAAATCTTTACTAAAAAAAAACCCTGCTGTCTTATCACCTCTGCGCCTTTGAGCAAAGGACTTAACCGCAGCCCATCCCAAGAGGACTGTCCCATCAATTAATGTACTTAAAGCCACATCTGCTAAATTAAGTAACCCAGCAACCATCTCAAACTCTTAAGCCTCATTAGTTGATGCTATGCCATTTCGGACAAATCAACAGCTAAAGAAATGATGGATAACTTCATGCATACCTGTAGCTTCTAACTCTTTAAACCTTTTCAATCTTGCAGCGGGAAGAGTTAACCGAGGTGATTCTTAAATTGCTGTTGGCCTGGAGGGATCCCCTGTTCCAGCTGCACGAGAGCATGGCTCACCAGCAGGATTTCAATAGCTTCAGCAGTAACAAAGCTCTGGAGATGGGTGACATGGCTCACGAGCTGAGGAAAGGGGTGGAGAAAGTAGCTGAAAAGGTGAGTTACATCCAAGCAGGAAATAAGAAAATCTGTGTCATTTATAAGAAATAAGCAGAAAAGAATGGTGTGTGACACCTGTGTGTTTGTGTGTATGAGTGGGCCATTATTAGGCACTTTGATTTTCTACTATAAGCATTAGAGTTAATTTCTGTTGTGACTACAATATTAGATATTTTAGATCAACTATCATTGAACATAACATTATGAATAGTAATGAAAAGTAGCTGATTTTATATATATAATGTTTTAGATTTATGTAAATTTCTAACTAAATTTTAAAAAAAATGCAACATAAAAAAGGAAAATAATTTTTTTAAATGAATGTGTGATTGAGTGATCGAGTGAGTGAGTGAGTGATCGTGAGTAAGTGAGTGATCGAGTGAGTGATCGTGAGTAAGTGAGTGATCGAGTGAGTGATCGTGTGAGTGAGTGATCGTGAGTAAGTGAGTGATCGAGTGAGTGATCGTGTGAGTGATTGAGTGATCGAGTGATCGAGTGATCGAGTGAGTGAGTGAGTGAGTGAGTGAGTGAGTGAGTGAGTGAGTGAGTGAGTGAGTGATCAAGTGATCGAGTGACCGAGTGACCGAGTGACCGAGTGATCGAGTGATCGAGTGAGTGAGTGAGTAAGTGAGTGATTGAGTGACTGAGTGAGTAATAGAGTAAGTGAGTGAATGAATGAAAGATCAAGTGAATGATCAAGTGAATGATCGAGTAAGTGAGTGATCGAGTGATTGATTGAGTGAGTGATCCAGTGAGTGAGTTATGAAGTGATCGATTGATTGATTGATTGAGTGAAAGAGTGAGTGAGTGATCAAGTGATTGAGTGAGTGAGTGAGTGAGTAAGTGATCGAGTGAGTAAGTGAGTAATCAAGTAATTGATTAAGTGAGTGAGTGAGTGAGGGAGTGAGTGAGTGAGTGAGTGAGTGAGTGAGTGAGTGAGTGAGTGAGTGAGTGATTGATCGAGTGACCGAGTGATCGAGTGATCGAGTGATCGAGTGATCGAGTGATCGAGTGACTGAGTGAGTGAGTGAGTGACTGAGTGAGTGAGTGATTGAGTGACTGAGTGAGTAATAGAGTAAGTGAGTGAATGAATGAAAGATCAAGTGAATGATCAAGTGAATGATCGAGTAAGTGAGTGATCGAGTGATTGATTAAGTGAGTGATCAAGTGATTGATTGATTGATTGATTGAGTGAGTGAGTGATCCAGTGAGTGAGTGATCAAGTGATCGATTGATTGATTGATTGAGTGAGAGAGTGAGTGAGTGATCAAGTGATTGAGTGATTGAGTGAGTGAGTGAGTGAGTGAGTGAGTGAGTGAGTGAGTGAGTGAGTGAGTGAGTGAGTGAGTAAGTGATCGAGTGAGTAAGTGAGTAATCAAGTAATTGATTAAGTGAGTGAGTGAGTGATCGAGTGAGTAAGTGAATGAGTGAGTGTGATCAAGTTATTTAGATCGATTCAATTGACTTAATTACTGTGCTGCATATGACATGATCTGTACATGCAGTATATACAGTATGTTTATTATTATTATTATTATTAATTTTATTATTATTATTATTATTATTATTATTATTATTATTATTATTATTTATATATAATTTGTTAATGCTTTGGCAACATTGCGATACACAGTCATGCCAATTTGAAAAAAAAAATGAAATTTTAAAATTTGAGTGATCAAGGGAGTGATTGAGTGATCGAGTGAGTGAGTGAGTGATCAAGTGATTGAGTGAGTGATTGAGTGAGTGAGTGAGTGAGTGAGTGAGTGAGTGATTAAGTGAGTAAGTGATCAAGTGAGTGAGTGATCAAGTGAGTGATTAAGTAAGTGATCGAGTGAGTGATCGAGTGAGTGAGTGATCAAGTGATTGAGTGAGTGAGTGATCGAGTGAGTGAGTGATCAAGTGATTAATTGAGTGAGTAAGTGATCGAGTGAGTGATCGAGTGAGTGAGTGATCAAGTGATTGATTGAGTGAGTAAGTGATCGAGTGAGTGATCGAGTGAGTGATTAAGTAAGTGATCGAGTGAGTGATCGAGTGAGTGAGTGAGTGATCAAGTGATTGAGTGAGTGATCAAGTGATTGAGTGACTGATCGAGTGAGTGATCGAGTGATCGAGTGAGTGAGTGATCAAGTGATTGATTGATTGAGTAAGTTATCGAGTGAGTGATCGATTGAGTGAGTGATCAAGTGATTGATTGATTGATTGATTGAGGGAGGGATCGAGTGAGTGAGTGATTGAGTGATCGAGTGATCGATCAAGCGATCGAGTGATCGATCATGCGATCGGGTGAGTGATCGATTGAGTGAGTGATCGAGTGAGTGAGTGAGTGAGTGAGTGATTGAGTGATTGATTGATTGATCAAGTGATTGATTGAGTGAGTGAGTGATCGAGTGAGTGTGTGAGTGAGTGAGTGAGTGAGTGAGTGAGTAAGATTGAGTGAGTGAGTGAGTGATCGAGTGATTGAGTGATCGAGTGAGTGAGTGAGTGATAAAGTGATTGAGTGAGTGATCGAGTGAGTGTGTGAGTGAGTGAGTGAGTGAGTAAGTGATCGAGTGAGTGCGTGATCAAGTGAGTGAGTGATCGAGTGAGTGTGTAAGTGAGTGATTGAGTGAGTGAGTGATCGAGTGAGTGTGTGAGTGAGTAAGTGATTGAGTGAGTAAGATTGAGTGAGTAAGTGATCGAGTGAGTGCGTGATCAAGTGAATGAGGGATCGAGTGAGTGTGTGAGTGAGTGATTGAGTGAGTGAGTGATCGAGTGAGTGCGTGATCAAGTGAGTGAGTGATCGAGTGAGTGAGTGTGTAAGTGAGTGATTGAGTGAGTGAGTGATCGAGTGAGTGTGTGAGTGAGTGAGTGAGTAAGTGATCGAGTGAGTAAGATTGAGTGAGTAAGATTGAGTGAGTAAGATTGAATGAGTAAGTGATCGAGTGAGTGAGTGAGTGATCGAGTGAGTGTGTGTGAGTGAGTAAGTGATCTAGTGAGTAAGTGATTGAGTGAGTGATCGAGTGAGTGAGTGAGTGAGTGAGTAAGTGATCGAGTAAGATTGAGTGAGTAAGTGATCGAGTGAGTGAGTGATCGAGTGAGTGAGTGAGTGAGTGAGTGAGTGAGTGATAGTGACTGAGTGAGTGAGTAATCGAGTGAGTGTGTGAGTGAGTGAGTAAGGGATCGAGTGAGTAAGATTGAGTGAGTAAGTGATCGAGTGAGTGCATGATCAAGTTAGTGAGTGATCGAGTGAGTGTGTGAGTGAGTGAGTGAGTGAGTGAGTGATCGAGTGAGTAAGATTGAGTGAGTGAGTGATCGAGTGAGTGAGTGATCGAGTGATCGAGTGATCAAGTGAGTGAGTGAGTGAGTGATAAAGTGATTGAGTGAGTGAGTGATCGAGTGAGTGTGTGAGTGAGTGAGTAAGTAAGTGATCGAGTGAGTGAGTGAGTGAGTGAGTAAGTGATCGAGTGAGTGCGTGATCAAGTGAGTGAGTGATCGAGTGAGTGTGTAAGTGAGTGATTGAGTGAGTGAGTGATCGAGTGAGTGTGTGAGTGAGTAAGTGATCGAGTGAGTAAGATTGAGTGAGTAAGTGATCGAGTGAGTGCGTGATCAAGTGAATGAGTGATCGAGTGAGTGTGTGAGTGAGTGATTGAGTGAGTGAGTGATCGAGTGAGTGCGTGATCAAGTGAGTGAGTGATCGAGTGAGTGTGTAAGTGAGTGATTGAGTGAGTGAGTGATCGAGTGAGTGTGTGAGTGAGTGAGTAAGTAAGTGATCGAGTGAGTAAGATTGAGTGAGTAAGATTGAGTGAGTAAGATTGAATGAGTAAGTGATCGAGTGAGTGAGTGATCGAGTGAGTGTGTGTGAGTGAGTAAGTGATCGAGTGAGTAAGTGATTGAGTGAGTGATCGAGTGAGTGAGTGAGTGAGTGAGTAAGTGATCGAGTAAGATTGAGTGAGTAAGTGATCGAGTGAGTGAGTGATCGAGTGAGTGAGTGAGTGATAGTGACTGAGTGAGTGAGTAATCGAGTGAGTGTCTGAGTGAGTGAGTAAGGGATCGAGTGAGTAAGATTGAGTGACTAAGTGATCGAGTGAGTGCGTGATCAAGTTAGTGAGTGATCGAGTGAGTGTGTGTGTGAGTGAGTGAGTGAGTGAGTGAGTGAGTGAGTGAGTGAGTGAGTGAGTGAGTGATCGAGTGAGTGTGTGAGTGAGTGAGTGAGTGCGTGATCGAGTGAGTAAGATTGAGTGAGTAAGTGATCGAGTGAGTGAGTGAATGAATGTGTGAGCAAGTCATCGAGAGAGTGAGTAAATGAGTGAGAGTCATCTAGTGAGTGAGTGAATGAATGAGTGAGTGATTGATTGATTGAGTGAGTGAGACTCACTCTATATTTGTGAAAAAGGCCTTCAACACTGTGATTTATTCATTGTTTCTCTCTCGTCCTCTGTTAGATGAGGGTACTGGGAATGCTTGGTAACTCTGTGACAGGTCTGTCCGCACCAGAAACCATGCTTCCTATATCTGACAGCGGAGAGGCCATGAGCGACTACGAGCTCCTGTACTGCTTTCGCCGTGATTCTAACAAAGTCCAGAATTATCTAAAGCTCCTTAAGTGCAGAATCGTACCTGAGCATGACTGTTAGGAAAAAAAGACATGGGCCTTTCACCTGCACTAATGGACTACACATGCTGGTCCCCACTTATCAAGCAAGTTGGACTCTGTGCCATCAATTAAGACGTCATCAGATTCTTATTGCATTGCTAGTGCTCCAAACAAATTCATTGCTATAATTATCAAAACATAATATAGTATGCAGCAGGAAAGGGGGAAATTCTGTTTCACCTCTAACCAGAACATCTCTATACATGTCTATAAGTCAATACATTCTTTAAAATATTTTTCTATGTATCAAATGCTTTCTAATTATATTTGCACATCAGTAACACTCATTTTAATCATATTGAAGTTCATTTTTTGCTTTCGAAATTTTCGCTGAATGAACTGACAACACAAAATTCAAATAAAACTCTAGATTCTTCAGCAGAGACGTAATGCTTACTGTATTTATTAAAGAATTAAACATCTTGAAATTGTGTTCCAAGCACATTTAACACTACACAACACTGAGCATTGACAATTATTTTGAAATATTATTTTAATATAAACAATTACAAATGTCCAGTGGGATGACATTATATAATAAACCATATATAGTGCTGTCAAATCATGATATCACAGTTATCACGATTAATCGCATCCAAAATAAAAGTTTGTGTTTATGTGTGTATATATATTTATGTTATTTATATGTGTATGTGTGTGTGCACATATATACACAACAATAACCATATATGGAGACAGTTTATGATTTTTATTTATTTATTTAGCCAGTTAATCATGACTAATTTGGGTAGGGAAAAACTACACATGCTTTAGGATGAATAATAACTGGATTTAATTTAATCTGGCTTTGACTATTGTGGATGGGAGATGTGTGTGTCTCTTGCCCTCTACATATAATGAAAAGTTACTATTCATACAGTAGGACAGAAAGACAACCAATAGTTCATTCTGAGCCTGGGGCCTGTGCTTCTGCCTGAACTTTACCATTTTACCAGAACATGAGACAGAATAAGGTGCGCTGATATGTTCAGAGAGGAAAAAGCTTTTGAAACAGCACAGCAGGTTTGTCTATAGAAAACTGCAGTTTTTAGTCCAAATTTTAAGTTTAATGTGATTAGATGGATTAATTATACAGATATCTTTAAATATATGTCTTATAGAAAATGATATTAATGATAATGATAGTAAACGGAAGGTGAAGTCATCTGGGTATTCTGTGCATACAATATTTATAATATGCTCCAATGGTTATACAGTAGCCATAGACTTTCAGAGAGTTGTCAACTTTTGCTTTGTCACTAGAGGAGGCTGAGGTGCAGAGAAGATATAAATAAGCATTTCGACATTTCTGCACAGTATAATAAATAATAGGTACATTAAAGATAAATATCATACCTAATAAGACATGCTTGATATAGTTTAGAGACTTTTTTTTCTTGGTAGGCTAAATACTTTACTTTAGTGGATCATTGTCCTCTGGCATTCTGGACTATATTTTGATGGACAGCTCCTAAAATCAGATGAGATGGATGATGTTCATCCTATGTTATCCGCCAGAGTCAGCCTAAGAGCTGAGCAGTCTGGGATTGACAGTCAGAAAGCCAACAGCAATAAAACAATTATGCAAGACTTGCTGTGGTGGGTATGGATGGAATTGAAATACAGAAAGATCATACATAGGGCAAACAGAAAGGTCCTGAATTATTTGTTAGACGTCTTTGGCGTCATTAGCTCATATGGCATTAATCATATCTGTGTGATTCAATCCATGTGGTGTACAGGAAATGAATAATCAAGTTGTTGAATGTACTGTGACTCTTGCCTGGGGCATGACATGCAGGTTACTGTACATTACTACGACATTCTTGAGTCTCCTTTATGTTTCATCAGCCTCGAGATTAGTGGTTTGTCTGATGGATTCATGATAAGTACACAAGTACACAGAATCGCCACACAAAAAGGGCTATGGGAATAATCTTTGGCAGTGTTTATCAGTATTTATTTATTTATTTATTTATTTATTTATTTATTTATTTATTTATTTATTTATTTATTTATTTATTTATTTATTTATTTATTTATTTATTTATTTATTTATTTATTAAAAATATTTTTATTTTTATTATTTTTATTTATTTATTTATTTATTTATTTATCCATTCATTCATTCATTAATTCATTCATTTTTTTATTTACAGAGGCTGCATTTATTAAAAACAATAATATTGTGAAATTCTATTAATTTCTATATAACATTCTTCATTTTATTTTTATATAATTATATAGTTACTATTATACACAGTTGTTTATTTGAATATATTTTAAAATGTAATTTAATTCTGCGATTTTAAAGCTGAATTTTCAGCATTACTACATTTATTAATGTTGAAAAAAACTGTGTTCCTTTTATTCGTTCTTCAATTCTTTTTTTATTGGTTGGTTGGCATGAAACAATTTAGAAACAATATTTGCTTGAAATATAAATATTTTTGTAACATAAATGTTATATAGAAATCTTTTGTAACATCATTAATGTCCATACTGTCACTTCATTTCATTTTAATGCATCATTATTTAATAAAAGTAATCATTTGTTCGAAAACAAACAAAAACTCTTCATGACCACAAATGTGAACAATATATGTAACATTATATATGTATTACATTATATAACACTATATAAAGATTCATTACAGCTCAGTGAAATAAGTCGAACAAGAAACAAACCCAACAATGCCAATTATGTTTACAATAAGAAAGCAGCTTAAGTTTTACAATTTCATAATGCCAGAGCAGAGTCTCTGAGCCTCACAATTTCTACAAGGGTAACAAATATTTTTGTAGCCAATTGTTCTCATTATGTTTTCAAGATAAACCTGGATGTTAAATATTTTATCAATACAGAATAAAGGCCAATACCAGCATCATTATTGTAGAAGGAAGCGACCGGAAACTGATTTGCCCTTCGACCCAGAGAACAGAGTCACCAAGTTACAGGGACAGACGAGACCTGAGCAGCCCGTCTTCCGGGAGAATGGGTCAGCATTGCGCAATGCACACACACAGGCCTACATCAGCACCAAACACACACACACACACACACATGCACGCACGCACGCAGGCACGCAGAGAAGCTGTTTCTGTATACATGGACAACTATTTGTTGTTTTGTTTTGCTGAATCGTATTTCTTCTATTCTTCTAAATTAAACAACACATGCATAATTCTTTCATCATTCTTATATATCAGCAAACATATCAGGACATAATAAGGTTGGTTTTGAAGATGGCCAACAGGCTACAGTTGTCACAGACACAAGAGTTCAGTCTCATTTTTCAGTGATACGCTCATGACTAGTGTTTGGTCTGTGTGAGGAAATTCCACAAACCCAGAAGACTATCTTAAGCAATTGACTTTATAAGCAATAGAAGTTTAAAAGATAAAAAGCAAAGTGGTAAATTATTAATAATTGTGAGAAATAAAATGGTATGTAAGCAATAAAAGAGTAACTGTTGTCTGATAACAAGTATTGTAAAACATATGTGTTTTAAAATACTTGTTATCACACTCCAGTTACACTTTTATATCTCTTTCTCTCCCTCTCTCTCTCTCTCTCTCTCTCTCTCTCTCTCTCTCTCTCTCCCTCCCTCATATCTCATATATATATATATATATATATATATGTAGTATTCAGAAAAAACGTGGAGTTCAGAAATTCACTCAGTCTTGGATCACACAATCCAGTCAGTTACTACACAGCACTGTGCTTAGTACATAGCCTATATTTCCGATTTTAATGCTATTTTATGTCCTCCATGTGATGGCAGTACTTGCCAGTGATCCTAGGCTCTATGACATCTTCACAAATATTGTGCTATTGCTAGAGGGCGCTGCCGAGTCACAATTTTCTACTGCATAATGTTTGCTTACTGTCCTGAGAGCATGACCAAAGTTTAGGAACACAACACAAACAGAAACAAACACTGGACTGCAGGAGAAGTAGGCCTACAACCAGACATGATACCATGTTTAGACGATTTCAAGGAACCAGAGATTCTTCATTAGAAAGGCCATTGTGTTTGGATATCTTCATCTGCTATTTTTAATTGGTGTTATATTGTGATTATTTTGTTCAAATGGTACTGCAAAACACAGACAGGCCTACATTATGGGACTGGAAATACTTGTCCTATAAATGTAGGCTACAGTTATTCGTCATGTCAATAAAGTACTTTAAATTGAATTGAGAAAGAAAGTGATGAAAGGAAAGCACTGACCAAACCTAACAAAATAAAGTTAAGTGTCCTCCATTACGCTATTATTCCATTAGGTGAGAGAGAGAGAGAGAGAGAGAGAGAGAGAGAGAGAGAGAGAGAGAGAGAGAGAGAGAGAGAGAGAGAGAGAGAGAGAGAGAGAGAGAGACCTGCTATTATAACTCCTCCTCCGGCTTCAATCAGGCTGAATTCTTTATTCCTGTAGTCTTTACTCTGGAGAAAAGGGAAAAGGAGGGGAGGAGAAACACGAAACGCGCCGGTAGTGGGATGGACGGGAAAGCATGGAGTCTGCTCGCGCATATTTGAGCTGACAGACGCGAGGCGAGCGCATCCCGACACGAGAGCTCTGAACACTTCGATGAATGAATGACAGGTCGCGCTCCTTAGACGACCCCCCAAAACCCTGACCCCATTCACCAGCTTAAATAACGACTGGACACTGAGATCGGGACATTTGCGACTTTACACAGCGTCTCAGCGGCGATCTTAAGAATTATCGAGCATCTGGACACGTCGCCGAGAAAACCATGGAGACGGAACCGTCCCAGTTAGGGAGTAACGGAGACAATGAAAGTGAGCTTCTACCGGTGGACTATCCCGGAGGAGAGATGCCAGCTTCTTTCGGTGTACGGAGAGGGTCCAGCGTGAAGAAACATCACCACAAACATAACCTGAAGCACCGTTACGAGCTGTTCGAGACCCTCGGGAGAGGTACATATGGAAAAGTGAAAAAAGCTATAGAGAGGCACACTGGACGAGTGGTGAGTTGACAATTATGCATTTAAAAGACTCAAAAATTGCTCTTACACATATAGCTCAAGAAACACAGTGCAGGTCTCACCTATCATCACCTATGTTTCAGATGTTTCATCTAAAATTATCTGAAATTTTCAGGTGGCCATTAAATCCATCTGTAAGGAGAAACAGACATGGGTTGTTTCAAGGGTCAAATACGGACAAACTTAACCATTGGTTAATTTTTTTTATTACATTTTAAACCCAATGTTTGTCCATATCTGACCTAAACATGGGTTTAAACAACCCAGCATTTTTTTTTTTGAGTGTAAAATAGCCTACATAAAAAGGAGCTTTAAAATGCACAAGTTACATGAACCAAGTAATTTGTTTGTGTCTTGGCAAATCTAAACTATTTTTCCCATAATGGACAAGAGATAAGAGAAGGTCAACATTTAAACTCATTGTTATAGAACAGATTTTCCACATTTTTTCCTTCCTAATGGGAGAAACTGTGGGTTTCACTCTGTATCAGTTGACTTAATTAAACATTCTTTGAAACTGTGAAAGTAAATTAGTTTCTAATGGCCATCATTACATGCACAATTTCACAAGGCAAGTGCTGTCTTCCGTCCCTCAGTAACAGGGGTCAGATCATTAAGGTCATCTAGGAGTTGAGCAGGTCAAAGGTTTCAAGGTGCGTTTATGTCGCAAGTAACCTAAGCTCCTTTATGTATCACTGGACTTTGTTAAAAAATCCATAACATCTGTAGGGAGAGTTAAGTGGGGGAAAACTAGGATAAACCACGTCTGCTTTGGAACTAGGTCAGCACATTAATCCTGAGACAGATCTGCATCTTGAGTTGGGCAAAAATGGACCTAGTGGGTCAGATCTGTGGGCGAGAAATGTGGCCTGATGTCAACAGCTGCTTGAGCAGAGGATGTCCTCAGAGTCACGTCCGGGACATGGTAACCTAATAAAGCAACCACTTAGGAGCGTTTCCGCAGAATTAACACCATCTGACTAGACGGACACATAAGATGGTGTGGCTCTGTGGAGGCCAACACAGCAGGTTGTGTTTTCAGTGTCGATGGCCAATGCTAAATCTGAAGGGTGCAGATAAACTCAAGTGCTTGTGTGCTTGATGAATTTGGCAGCCGCAAGTAGTGTTCCAGGCATATGCATTTAAAAGTTTTCCCTGCCAACACATGAGTGAGCTTTAGTCTGTTGCTTTGTTTGTGTACAGGGTGAAAAAAAGAGAAAAAAAGACAGGTAGACTTTGGGCCAGATGATAAAGTAGCATTTAAAAACTTAAACACATTCAGTGGAGCTGACAAAGTCACTGTCCACACTCATTGTCTGAATGGACGATGGTTGAATCTTAAGAATGCATGACTCACGCTAGCAGCGAAAGGAACTAAACCAACTTTTGCACTTGCTTCTTTATAGTATAGTATACACTTCAATATAGAGACCGGCATTCACACTCTAAAACCATAATAAAAAAAAAGTTAATAATATAATATAATACAATATAAAAATATCTCTTTAGACCTTACAAAGAAGAATAGTACTGAAATAGGAGCATGCCAATGCTTTTTATGGAATAAAAATATATTTATGTAAATAACAGTATATCTATCAAAAGTGACAGTAAGGAGATTCATAATGTTACTATATATATATATATATATATATATATATATATATATATATATATATATATATATATATATATATATATATATATATATATATATATATATATATATATATATATATATATATATATATATATATACATACATACATACTGAAAATGTGAGTGTTTTTAAAGTGTACGCATGGAGAGGTAGAAAGATGTAAAAGGCAGGGAAAGTGGAAAGAAATGATGACAGGCGTTCTTTTTTTGCACATTCGTTGTGTTCAATTCTCTATGACGCCTTGTTCCACACGAGTGCTCCTGTGAGTAAAGGTGCTCCCTTTTCCCCTTAAACGGTGGACAGGTAAAAACAACACAGCTGTTGTGTGAGGCTTAGACAATAGGCTGGTCTATGTCTGTGAGACAATGAGAAGTCTTCAGTTATAGCCAGGGGTTAGAGAAGAGCAAAGACTACAGCCAGCTGGCATAGGCATCAAACACAGGTTGGCTTAATGATCTGTAGCCACAGGCAGGGAAACAATACCACTCAACCATGGGCGCTTCCTTCAGCATGGTCAAAGAATCACCTGCACACCCATCTGCTGCGATGCAATTTTAATAAGTTAATGCTTTCACTATAATTGATTTTAAATTTGAGAGGACGTTATAACACATTAAGGTCCTAAAGTGGCTCTTAGCGCGCACACACACAGCCTTTTTAAAACCATTCTCCATTCTAGTGACAAACACCAGACTGAAACCAGAGCATAGCCAAGTATGAGTGTTACATAAGTCACCATTGATAAGGCTGTAACATGCAGTGAATGCATTGCAGATATAATTAGACAAGAAAACAATACATTGCATGCACACACTGGTCAGACATTTTCGTTTTGTCCCTAAAAGGCTTGAGGTGGCCGTATATCGGTGCCGTGAATAACACTGGGTGGACAGGAAGTCAGCTCTGTCAGCACTACTTCCCTTCCTGCGTGTTTTATGAGTCAGTGGAGGAACAGGCTGCAAACTTCCTGCAACTTTAATCCCTCCTCATGACCAGGCAGACATCATCTCAGCATCCTCAAGCACACACACACACACACACACACACACACACACACACACACACACACACACACACACACACACACACACACACACAATAGTGAGTAAATACAATTACTTCACCAGCTAATAAAAATCATTTTTTAGATAACAAAAAATAGGTTCTTTGAAAGCAGGTTTTTGAGCCCTGACACATCTCTGTGATAGAGCCTGTTTGGGAGCTCTAAATGGGACATTTAAAAATAACTCCTGTGGTGCTCCTTCTCCCGAAAAAGCCATTCACCTTCACAGAAACCCATTTTTGCTCAAGGTTAAGACTCCGAAATGGCAGATCTAGACTGTAATCCAAGCTTACCAAGAAAATAATACTGAAATAGGAGCAGGCCTGTGTTTTTAAGGAATTAAAATTAATTTAATTAAACAATTTACATTAGGCTATGTATATTTTCATATTGTTTACTATTGTTTAAAAGTAGTTAATTGATCAAAAGTGACAGTAAAGACATTTTTAGACATTTTTTGGGGGTGCGTGAATGAGTGGCCATGGCAATACTTTAAAATAAAAAACAAAAGATTCACACTCGCTCTTAATAAAACATTTTTTTTAAAATATTCAATTCCTGGGAAAAGTAATATTGTTTGACTCACTAAAGACATTTGACTAATCTATGTGCTTTGTTGCAGAATAAAAAAAAATATCATTAAGACACAAGCGGTGCAGATCTTTTGAAAGTATCCAAAAGAATTCTGAAATATCATATTGTCCACAAAATATTAAGCAGCACAACTTTTTGAAAGTACGTTTTTTTAAGCATTAAATCAGCATATGAGTATGATTTCTGAAGGATCGCATGACACTGAAGACTGAACATTCAACTTTGCTATCCGATGGATAATTTACACTTTAGAAAAATCATTTTAATTTATAAATATTTCACACCATTACTGTTTCACTGTATTTTCGACCAAATAAATGGGCATTAAAGACTTTCAAAAACATGACAAAAGCTGACCCCCAAATTTTTACCATTAGTTTGTATATCTATTCCAGTTGATCATTGTGAAAAATGTCCATGTTAAAACCCACTATAAACAATTCCTCGGCAGGGTAAATGAAAAATACTATTAAAACTAGACTGGTTTGTTCAGCTAATATGTGGGTCAACTGACTGACTAAGACAGGAAATACTTTTCCTTTGAACCATAAAAGGGAGTAGGCTATTCTGTTTCTAAGATCTATGATCACCGAGGCAGGATGTCACTGCAACACAAATATCATTGACCCATGTATTTATCACTACTGCTCAATAAAACTGAGAAACTGAGCTACTAAACCAGGAATATATCAATATTTTCTGGTTACTCCAATCAAAGTCATTAATGCTACTTTGTACTTAATGTAAGCGATTTTAAAAAATGTGTGTTGGTTCTCAGGTGGCCATTAAATCCATCCGTAAGGAGAAGATTAAAGATGAACAAGACATGGTGCACATCCGCAGAGAGATCGAAATCATGTCTTCTCTCCACCATCCACACATCATCTCTATATATGAAGGTAGGCCTAGACTTTCGTACTCTTAAAAAGCAGGTGTAAATCTTAACCGAGACAACAAACCTCCACCTTGAGTATTAAGAAAACAGAGCACAGTTTAAAGTCTTAAAATCTCATTGGGTGTAAACTCCACACCCTTTGCTGTGGTTTTTCTCAACTACCAATCATTTCTACATCAGTTACCCTCATGTTTTATTTATGCGATCTGACCGCACCCTGCTAGCCCAAGGGTGTTGATCAGGCAACAGCGTTGTTGGGGGTGTAAACTCTCTAATAGAGATGAAGCAGATGCAGTGAGGCCATTACAGTCCTGTAGCCATCAGCATGTTTAAAATGTCCCACGCATGTAGCTGTGCTTCTCTGAACATAAATCAAAAACTCATCAAATCAGGCCCGAGCGCAGCACGCCTTAAGCGGGATACTCAAAACAAAGATTGACAAAGCTGCTTTATCTCCACGCTTACAGAGGGAGACGCCACGGCTGTGGACTCATGCCACGCTCTCAGCCAGGGGTCATTATTACTGACCCTGGATCGGTCTGAGAGCCGGTGCCAAAACTGAGCACGCTCAGTCTCCTGTGTCTAATACGGATTAGCCGAGAGAGGTAATTACTCAGCGCTGGCCTGAGATCGAGTTCAGTGCCTTGTACATGAACTAAACTTGTTCAGAATAGAGGCTATTCTAACAACCTTGGATAGTCCTGACCTAGACAGTCAAAAGTAATCAAATGTTGTTGTTGAAAGTGGCACCAAGAGAGCTGAAGAAAATTCACCTGATCAGCAGGATCATTCATTGTCTATTCGGTCCACTGACCATCACTGTGACGACCTGACTAAACAATGAAGGGTCACTATGGAGATTCTCTTGCTGTATCAGCAGAAGGTGGAAGAGGATATAAATGGAGCAACAGCTTCACTCCCTAGCAAAATAAAAACAAAGATTTGCTGAGCTCCCTTTTTTTCCACCAGGTTCTCAAGATTATCAGGTTCTCACACTTATCTGATGGGATTAAATGATAGCTAATAATCTAAGAGCTGCTTCTAAGAATACCGTGTTGTGCAAAACACATACCTTTTCTTAGAACGGGAATGTTTACGCCACCATCCCAGATCACGTACACCAAATCTCACTTCCTGTCTGCACTTAACACCTGTTAACAGTTGTGGTCTCGCTTGCAAAGACAGCTCCTAATCGGCACGACCCTGACTAAAGCCAGACTCGCTGGTGATTTTGACTCGTACATACAGCGCTGGCAGCGGCCCAACGAAAGCTGGAGCCAAACAGTTAATGTCAATGACAGAGAGCTTTAGTTAGTGAGTCTGAGTTAATGGAAATATGCTATTTTCTTTTCTACGTGCCGTCCCTTTAAAGGGTTAGTTCACCCAAAAATGAAAATTCTCTCATTAATTACTTACCCTAATGTCGTTTGACACCCGTAAGACCTCCATTCATCTTCAGGACACAAGTGAAGATGGTTTTTTTGAAATCCAATGGCTCAGAAAGGCCTTCATTGACACCAATGTCATTTCCTCTCTCAAGACCCATAAAGGCACTAAAGACGTCGTTACAATTTCCATCACACTGGTAAACAAAGTTTCGAACCATTATGAATCAGCGCATTGATTCATGATTCGGATCGCGTGTCAAACCGCCAAACTGTTGAAATCACGTGTCTTTGGCGATCTGAATCCTGAATCAATACGCTGATTCATAACCGTTCTAAACTTTGTTTTGAAATCAGCCCATCACTATACAAGTCATTATTTAGTTCTTTTGCACACAAAAACTATTCTCGTCGCTTCTTAAAATTATTGTAGAGCCACTGTAGTGAGATGGGCTTTGTAATGACGTCTATAGTGCCTTTTATGGGTCTTGAGAGAGGAAATGACATTGGCGTCATTGAAGGCCTCAACAAAAATATCTTAATTTGTGTTCCGAAGATGAACGGAGGTCTTACGAATGTCGAACAACATTAGGGTAAGTAATTATTGAAAGAATTTTCAGTTTTGGGTGAACTAACCCTTTAACACGCATAATGCAATGATGTTGTGTAAACTAATAAGCTGATGTATTTGTTTCTGTCTATTTACAGTTTTCGAGAATAAGGATAAGATTGTGATCGTGATGGAATATGCCAGTAAGGGCGAGCTGTACGACTACATCAGTGAGCGCCGAAAGCTCAGTGAAAGGGAGACAAGACATTTCTTCAGGCAGATCGTCTCTGCTGTCCATTACTGCCACAAGGTGAGGACGGAGCCCACAAAAATCATAGCTGTGTGGTGGAAAAACAAATAAAGCACTAATTTCACCAACAACAAAAAAATGTGTTTCAAACCTGTTACTTCTTCCATAAAAGTGAAATAATAGTCATAGAGGTTTGGAATGACATGAGGGTGAGTAAATTACACACAAAAAAAGTAAATAAAAACAAAACTGCTAAGCCAGTTTGTCTTCAGCCTGCTCAAGCTAGCCTTTGGCTGGTTTTAAAGGAATTTACTATTCAGCTAGTCAGCCTTGTCACCCAGCTAAACGTCAGGTTGGCCATGCTTGCTAGACCAGCTGAAGACCAGTTTGGGCATACTGGGAGATTTAACTAGCTAAGACCATCAAACTAGCTTAAGCTGTTTTTTAAGTGTTTTTTTTTTCAGCAAGGGCATTGTAAACATAGGCTCTACTGCATGTCATGCTGTTAACCGCTAAGTACAACATGCGGTGCCGCAACTACACTTCCTTTAGCCCACTGTCTCATACCTTAAATGAAGCCTCTCAAACTAAACAACTGACATCTGTGCAATGTACACGTGCAATCGACATGATTCGCACATAGAGAGCTCATGTGTGAATCATGTTGTTCGCACGTGAACATTGCGCAGATGTCAGTAAAGTGATTTACTCTATGAAGGAGGACTTGACATGATATGAGAGGGATAAACTCAACTTCCAAGAATGTCTCGATATGAAAGCCAGAGAACAGCTGTGTTCTTCTGTCCTGGTGCCAAACCCATCCTCATCTCAAATTTTCCCACTTTCCAAGCTTGATAATTCAGATTGACCTTTCACACTGATCCAGCCCATATTTCTTCAATGTTTTCTCTTTTATTTCACATTATAGTGCGTATTTTTCTAATTTTACAGAGATTAAAGGTAGGATTAAAGCAGAAGGTACTGTTTCTAGATCGGTACATAGGGTCAAGCTGGTACCCTGGGCCGTGTGAGCTGGAAAGTGAAACGTCCTGGGGGAATTCAGGGTGGGCTTGGCCTTTGTTCCTATACAGCTGGGCTGATGATGTCATCAACTCAGCTGGGGGATTCCAGCTCAGCCCTTCTGATCGGGGAGAGCCAGGAGGTCGTCACGAAAACGGGGGGAGGAGATTATGATGCCAGATCAAAGGAAATGTCACTTTTTCCTTCCCTAAAATCTCTGTTTGTTTGTTTGTTTATTAAAAATAGGTCTATTAACCTGTTGTAGGTCATCAAATATGACAAAACTATGGGGCAATGGTCATAATAGCGCAGTTCACCATTATTTTATTTGAGCACAAAAAAAGTTATGCTTTTGTAATGCCTGACAGAGTTAAGTTAATTGAAAATCTATTATTTTGATGTCTTACAGA
Organism: Pseudorasbora parva; assembly: GCF_024679245.1. Classification (NCBI taxonomy): domain Eukaryota; kingdom Metazoa; phylum Chordata; class Actinopteri; order Cypriniformes; family Gobionidae; genus Pseudorasbora; species Pseudorasbora parva. Next base: position 31,363,345 of record NC_090191.1, on the reverse strand, counting down.
ACGGAGTAGTACACCGAGATCTCAAGCTGGAAAACATTCTCCTGGACGACAACGGTAACATTAAGGTACATTATAATTTTCCTCCAGTGATTGAATACTCACAATATTGGCCTGTTCTGACTCTGTCTTGTCTTCTAGATTGCAGATTTTGGTTTGTCCAACCTATACCACAAAGACAAGCTTCTTCAAACGTTCTGCGGCAGCCCACTATATGCCTCCCCTGAGATTGTGAACGGGCGGCCATATAAAGGTCCAGAGGTACACTATGAACTAATATTCTCCAGTTATGCAACCCCATATTGCCATTTAAGAGGTCATCAATTTTTTACCTTTAAAAAATGTGGGCTAGGAAACACAATCACATACTTCCTGTCTGAAAAAGATAAGAGAGAACAAAACACAGATAACAAAGAGAAAGAGAAAGTGTTTTCACTCATATCTGAGTGAGGTGAAACCACCGCCACCCCTCATTCCAAATCCCATCACACTCTAAACTTAGTCACTCCCAACAGGAATCATTCCACAGTCCAAGTCAGTCGGCATCCTCTATAATCCAATGAGAAACAAAGACTGCCAAAAAGAATGAGAACTAATCTCAAAGCTATTTTCAGGATATCAAGCATTCTTACACCCCTTTCACGATTCCTAATATTTAGTAGCCAAACACTAAGCCTGTCTGGAGCACAGGAATATATCAAAATTCCCATACTTTTTCCGGTTTTATTGTATGATGACACATGCACAACTCTAAAAGCCTCTGGACATTCAATCATGCAGTGATCCCTCTGGTCCATCAATCATCCTTACATAACTGTGGACCATGGGAAAGTCTGCATTCTTCTCACTGGTCAGAGATCAGTGGATCAGGGCCAACAATTACAGAGCTCTTCACATCTACTCAGGGTCAGATAGGTCTGGAGTTAGGGGAGTGGACGCTTCCTGCGCTGTAATCAGCCATTGTTTCCCTCGATACCTCCTCATTCCTGGCCTGCACCCCTGGCTAATCAGCAGAAGTGCAGAAGGGATCAGACGAGGTCAGGCACGAGAAATGATTAAATAACAAGCAAGAGTTATTACGGCAGATACTGTTCAGATATATGTGAGAATACCTATTGTTCTCATACATTTAAGGTGTACAATGACAGCTTGATTAAATGTTCATAAATATAGGTGGAGTTCACTTTATGGCCCAGACAGGAAAATAAAAATCACAGAACCTTTTAATCTATTGCTGACGACGAGTCTTCACTGGCATGTGTTCAGCTAGTACAAAAGGTCAACCAGTATTTGAAAAAATCAAAAATTATTACAAAAATAAAATGTGCCATGATGATCATTTAACAATTAGACAGTGTTTACAAAAGTATTACTAGAAAGACAAGTTACATTATTATGTAATTGTTTTGTGTCACTTTGCAATTTATAATATAATTTAATCAATATGAAATATTTAGACTATAAAAAAAAGAAAAACTTAAACAAAAAGCCTATAAGAATTAACACTGGAATTGCTTCATGTAAATGCAAATTGAATTGAAAATGTTCCATAAACCATTTTCCAAACTGCATCTCCCAGGGGACCAATTTACCAGTGTGGTGTTATTTTGACAGGTTGACAGTTGGGCGCTGGGCGTATTACTCTACACTCTTGTGTACGGAACAATGCCCTTCGATGGAGGAGACCACCAAAGACTCATTCGCCAGATCAGCAATGGAGAGTACAGGGAACCGCCACAGTCATCAGGTATGTGTCTTCTCTACAGACCTTCCAAAGTTGTCTGAACCCAAATCTCCCAATTCCAACTGAACCCAAAGTTTTCTGACCGAGTTCAAATCTCTCCATCTCATTCAGATGCTCGTGGTTTGATCCGCTGGATGTTAATGGTTAATCCAGAGCGCAGGGCTACAGTTGAGGACATTGCAAATCACTGGTGGGTGAACTGGGGCTGGAAGACCAGTGTGTGCGACTGCCAAACACAAAGGGAAAACAGCTCCCCCATGCTTGCCCGCTTCATTGACTGGCAGAACCGCACCGAGGTCCGTCCTGGCAAAACCCAACGGCCAGATTCTGGTAACACTAATGTCACTAATACAGCCTTGACCCCTGCCCGGCGCTTGAGAAAGTCCATGAAGGAGAACGATGGTGGAATATGGGGTGTTGTTGAGGAGAAGCCAGGCCTCAAGAGGCCAAAGAGCATTCTGAAGACTCGGGCGAGCAGTGGAGACCAACGATCTCAGAGTCTGTGTGAATTAGAGCTCAGGCGGTCCATTTGCTACCAAGGCGATGAGTCTGGCTCCAGTCCGGAGCGAGAGGACACCCTGGGTGGCTCGCCAGCCAAAATGGTGTCCATGTTACCTAAGAAAGGCATTCTGAAAAACAATCAGCAGCGCGAGTCTGGGTATTACTCCTCACCAGAGCGCAGTGAGTCCTCCGAACTGTTAGGGGGCGCTACTGTGCAGCCTCCTAACAGCTCACCGTCCAAACGGTCTGTCGGGAGGAAAGGAATACTGAAGCGTAATGGGAAATATTCCACACACAGTGCTGTGGGAGTCCATGGGGAGATCCCGGCAGACTCAACCCTCTCCCGGAGCCAAAGCAGACCCTCTAGTATCGTGTACGAGGAGACGTGTCTCTCGAGCATGGGCTTGGACTGGCCGCCCGCCTCTCCGAAACCCAACATCCGGGGCTCACACTCTGCCGAAGACTTGCTGCAGATGGCTGGGTTCAGGGGCCTTCAGACCGTTGTGCCTCTTCCCAGCGGAAAGGGTGCCCGCAGCCCTCCCGGCTCCCCTGGAGACAACGGCAGCTTCTCCCTGCTGGCCGATCTGGATGATGTTACCCAGGTGTACCAGAAAGCCCTGGACATCAGCAGTCAGCTGAGCTAGACTTGGACAAAAAGGATGAATTTACGGAAAGACTGGAAGAATGAACGATTCCCAGCTTGTCCTTCTCGTCACAGTGCTGCTAGGTAAACGTTTACAGGTCGAGAAGCGGGACATTTCAAATCTCCATTCACCAACTCGTGTTGATGAGCATTTCTCATGATATTCTCGTTTTAAAATCGACAGTTGAGGGGGAACAACAGAAGCACTTTAAAGCGGCTGTTCTCCGAGATGCAGCGTGTAATGTACATAAGAGCTGGGACCGTGTTATTTAAGTTATTTATCTGTCATTCAAGTTTTGGCCATTTGAAAATACCAAGGCCATTTCATCCTTGGGAGAGTGTTTTAATCGATACAGGTCATGAATTATGAAAAGTGTTAGATAAAGACCATTTGAACATCTGTATAATAAATTATTGTATAATACCAGCAGTTTCAGCGAAGTACATGCACATTAGTCCATCAGTAATGCTAAGACTTAATTTATTTTCTTTTTGTTTGGAAATTTGGAAGCATTTTATTTTACAGTCTTGTTCCACATGTACATACTATGTGCTTATTATAATAACTACAATAACTGGGTAATAACTAGGTACTAACCCTGAACCTACCCTTTAACCTAACCTCAAGTACACTAAGTATAAATAAGAGTACATACTGTAAAATGAAGTGCAACAGAATTAAGAACATTTTCTCCTTATTAATCTTTTCTAAACTATTTTGACAATACTCACAAAAAGTACCAAAAGGTATATTTAAAACATAAAACCAGTTAATTTTGGCAGCCCTACAATACTACAAACAAACTAACTAACTTACTATCTAAAAAAAAAAAACCTTCCTTGGAGTATAATGTTAATTCCATTACTATGCCATATCAAAGTACAATGATATTATCATTTGATATCACTGTACCATGGTACTAACTATTTTTTTGTTAGATAAGTTAGATGATATTATGGGTACCAAAAACTCACTGAGATGATATCATGATAATCCCAGAGCTCATTTTGAACTTATTGTGACAGAGACAGAGCCATGCAAATGTTGACATATCTCTGAGATCAGTTAGAGAGCAACTAGTTGAACACAAATCACACGAAAGGTCAAAGGGCAAAGGTTATATCAGTGTTATGATACCATACATTCTTATTCTATTTCACAAACACACACACACACACACACACACACACACACACACACACACACACACACACACACACACACACACACACACACACACACACACACACACGGGCAATTATATGAGCTCCCTGAAGCATGAAAGTGTGGAAGGACAAGATTTGACCTATGGTGAAATTCTGGTCCAGAAATGTCCTGCATTTCAACAACACATGCCATTTAAGACAGGAAAAGAGATGTCAAACTATTCTTTTCATGAGGTGGAGTGTTAAAAGACACATATTATGAAGGCAGTAGATTGTGAAAACAAAGATTAAGAATGAAAAGGTTTCTTTTAAAAAATGGGAATCAAAAGGTCGCATTTCAAACTTTAAAATCTTCAGGAAGTATACATTACGTATATGTTTTTTTTTCCTTTTTTCTTCTTCAACATACAACGGCATGCCAAGATAAACTGAAGATACAATGTCATTTTTTCTGTTTGTTTTTGGTAGTTACATTTCTACAATTTCTCACACAGGCTTAATATCAAAATATTGGTTGCATAAGACATTTTTACTGTAGGTTAAGTGTGAACAACAGCTTTAAACTTGCTTGATATTAAAATCTGCATTAAGATATACAAAGCATTTCAACCTAAGTGTCAATGTGGCAGTTTTATATGAAGTACAGTGTAACCATTTAAATATATACATGTATATATGAAATGAACTGGAAAAATCATTTTATCCTATAGACTATCTGTTATAGGCAATTGAGAAAACTTGACTGGATATACTACATATTTAAACAGTGTTATTTAATTTGTCTTGTATTATATACTGTACATTGTCATGGCTATTTGTTATTCTGTTTTCTCTTTTTTTTTTCAACTTTGACTTACGATTGTCTTGATTTGTGCCTTCATTGACATAAGATTGTCCTGATAATATTAATGTTATTCTCAGTTTAAATCATTTCCAGCATTGTTTTTAAGGCTTTAAATAGGCATCCATGGGGAAAAAAACTGCCTGTATGATTTGTTATGAGCACAGTTAGGTGGTGTATTAAGCCGATCTGTTCTGTTTGTGCTCAGTGCAAAAGGGTCACTTCTTTTAATAAATGTCTCAATCTAAATACCATTTGTGTGTATGTGTGCATCTCAATTTACTTCATTAAAACACAAAGTACTCATAAAAGTTTAAAGCCTCTCACCCACCCACCCAACCAACCAGCTATTCCAGAATAGGTGTTAAATAAATTGCATAACATATAATATTATTATTAATAATAATTTATAAATATTTGCTGGTCTTAATGGCTGTGTGTTGTAACTTGTACTCATTGTTGAGACTGGCATGCTGACCTTGTTGTGCCAGGCCACATACATTTCTTGTTGTTTGTTTCTCAGCCCGCATGATCACAGTGCAACACAAGCACACATTTCTCAGAGTAGTGCATTTACTTCTCATGTGACTTTTTCCAAAACAGCTATATCTATCGCTATATGCTCTTTAAATAGTTTTGCATGAAAAACTAACCCCAACTTTTACTATGCATTACAAAAGACATTATTCTAAATAAAATCCAGTCACACACATTTTATATAAATATGATTTTTCAATGTTAAGTGGCCTTTTAATTTTTTCTAGAGCTGTATACATTACAGCTCAAAATGTAAATTATTCCAGTGATGGCAAAGCTGAATTGGAAGCAGGATCGTCACGATTCTTCAGAAATGTTATTCATTCTAATATGCTGATTTAGTGCTCAATAAATGTTTTATTATTATTATAAAAGTATTTATTGTCCCATTGGATCTTGTAATGCTGGATGAGAGAGAGAGAGAGAGAGAGAGAGAGAGAGAGAGAGAGAGAGAGAGAGAGAGAGAGAGAGAGAGAGAGAGAGAGAGAGAGAGAGAGAGAGATCCATATGCAGTGAGTTTTATTAACAGAATAAACATACCAATAAATTCAACATGAGATCAGAGAACCAGGGAACAGAAAGAGTAAACCAAAACATAGTCATGACTCATGAACATGGAAAACACTTATATATATGATATATAAGAATATATGCATTGTTTGATGGAACTACAGGAACTGCTTTTTTTTTAACTGGAAAAGTCACTTACTTCCTAAATACCCAAAAAGCTTTAGATGGATTTAGTGTGGAAAAAGCGAGCACAAGATTGTGTTTGCATGGGCCAGGCTTTGCAAAAAACAAACAAACAAAAAACCTGTCTCTTCATACGACAGAATAAATAGTCAACAAAATTCAGGGAATAATTAATGTGTATGTGTGTGTGTGAGAGATTGTTTTAGTGGACACTCGCTCTGACACATGGTGTGAAACTCATCATTCACATCCTAATGCCTCCCGTCTGTGACTAAGTAGGTGTGTGTTTATGTTTGCGAGTTTGTGCAAGAATCTGTGAAAAATCTTCTGTGTCGGCACCTCCTCTACATACAAACACACATCCCATAAATCTCAACTAATTTTAGCTCAGCGTCTGCCCACAGTTTGCATCAATGCATGAGCTGCTCTGGAAGTCTAGGCTGCTTGTCTCATAGGAATGTCTGGCCTTTGCGCAAGCAACCACTACAAAGACACAGAGAGAAAAAGAGGAAAGGAAAGGAATGGTGGGGGGGGGAGGATGAACAGACAAAAAGGTGAGAGTGCTTCTAGTCGGACAGCTGATGTCAAGGCCTCATTTTAAATCCTGACCACATGGAAACCACGGCTACTGACAGCACAGAATTATACACAACAAAGGCCAAGAACAGCAGAGATTCACTCCACTTTTCTTTTCTGGCCTTTTTGTGAAACTTTTGATGTTTAGATTTGTGTGTGGTCCTACCAAACAGAACTTCTGAATCCAAATAGGACGTAACGGGATAGCTTTCTCTTTCCTGAAGAAAAAAAAAAAGCGTTTTCTCTCATTCCAGGGAGTGCTCAACCCATCTGGTCTTGATTGAAAACAACCCCCTTTTGTTCTCAAGGAGCTGCCTTGAATCACTGCAACAAGATCAAAGATAGATGTCCATTATTGCTGAATTAGGATCAGCTTACTATTCTAATACAAACCCGAGCCATTGAAAAGAAAAATGTGGTGAAACTGTGCTCAGATCAGCCCAGACGCCTGACATTTACCAACACCCAGCCGTTTATCTGAAACTTCATGAGCCGCGTCCTCTTAGGTGAGACGAACGACGAGACTTCCATCCTCTCTCCTATCCCATAATCCCCTCTTCCCTCTGTACACTTTCACACCAGTATCAAAGCCCTCCAAATATTTTTCCTCAAGTTCCACTCATTCTTTAATCCTCCTGGAAGACCGTTATAGCATTCTGTAGATGTTTTCACTGGTGATCGGAAAGAAAATCTCATGAAAGTTCATCTGATCTTAAATATGTAAAATGTAATGTGTGGGCATGTTGCTATCATCCATCTGTCTGAGAGCTGAGGAAGTATTGTCTGTATGAAAATAAATTTCCAAAAATCCATATTTGATTGGAATTGAAGCGATGCATTCATACATTGCAAAATGTCATGTATGAAAGAAAGAAAGAAAGAAAGAAAGAAAGAAAGAAAGAAAGAAAGAAAGAAAGAAAGAAAGAAAGAAAGAAAGAAAGAAAGAAAGAAAGAAAGAAAGAAAGAAAGAAAGAAAGAAAGAAAGAAAGAAAGATGTTTTACCCCGCCCATACATTTCTTGAGAGTTTTAATTTAGATACGAGTTTGAGTGTGGAATGGGATTAGCATTTAAGCAACTGTGCTCTTTTAGAAATTGCTCAAGACTAAATCAAAGCCTTTGTTTGGGATCTAATTGGTGAAATACTCCACATACAGTACATTCCATTTGATGAAGATGTCTCATATTAAACAGATGACAGCTTGGTGAGTAACACATCCCACTGGCTGAAGAAGACCCAGTAGACCTGAAGTAAGTAAGCCAAATCTACACAGACACAGCCTGGAGGGAAAATGAGCTGACACTGTGTGTGTGGGGATGCTAACCGGCTAAAATAAGAGCATGCGATAAGTCTAATTGATCTCTGAGCTGTGAAGAATATATCGAGCATCAAATTAGAACCACCTCGAATTTAAGATTGCAGACCAAGCCGCAATCTTGAGCACATGCACTTCACGACTTTACTAGGCTAAATCTACAGTAATCCAAATCTCTGTAGCCTAAGGGTTTAGTAGTTAATCGAGATTTTGAACAAAAACACATTAAAAAGTGATTTTGGATAACACCCATCTAATCAAATCTTGTTGAATTTGTAACTGTTCTCATGTCATACTCATTGAACTAGACCTCTTTTCACCCTAACATCTGCATGAGGAATTTGGATTGAATTTGAGACTGATTGTTTTCACTCAACGGCATTAGATGATAACAATCTACTCCTGTTTAACCGTAGATTCCAAATAGAATAGAGCAGTAGACATTCATTCATGTCTACACTCCTAATGAAGGTGCATACCGACTCTGAGCGATGCAAGAATGTAATAGAAAGTAAAACATAGTTTGCTCCTGGTCACCAGAAGAAGACTAATACTGCCAAAACAAGCAACCATGAAAGGAAAAACTCGCTCAGTGTCCCTGCCCAAACTCTTTCATGCTACACCCTTTTCCGTTTTTTGTTTTCTTCAGCGGTCTTGGATTCGCAAACATTTCATTGGTGTGTTCTGATCCATGCCATGCCTAATGGATATTTCAGCTCCGTATCGGCCAAAGACAACAGCAGGCCGACATTCTTGGTGCTTGACATCAAAGATGCAAACAATCATATAGTGCACAGAGTCCACATATGGATACTGAACCCTACCAGGAGAAAAAGCCTCAGAATTCCAAACAGGTCCGAGGACACATAGAGGGGGCGAAATTCCAAGACGTTTAAAGATAGCTCAGGATGTATGGGAGTTGACTTAAGATTCCCAAGCCAATATATTGCCCTGCGGCGATCAGAGAGAACACGCATTCCAGACATTCCTCTGTGACCAATCAGTAGGTCAGTCTAGAGCCTGAACTCAGCGAGATGCATCAGGGGATGAAGAGCATGACTCTTAAAGAATCTGTGCTTGTCTGAACAGCCTCTTCCCTTCTTAATTGCCTCTACAGATTCTAATCAAGACACTTTGCTTCTGCATGACTGGCAACGTCAGGATACAGGCCATGTTAGCCACCAAAAATTGCTGTTGAGGTTTACAAGAGAAATTCATTATTTTACTGTGAAAGATGCAGTAAATTGATCAAAAGTGACAGTAAAGACATTTATATTGTTACAAAAGAAATTATATAAATATTTCAATAAATTAATTTCCTTCTAAATTCTAATTTATTGTTTGAAATAAACCTTTTAAGTTGCAAACATTATTTTGTGAAGTTCTATTGGCATATTAATGTTGATCCTTACATCAACTTAATATCATCTGTAATTTAAACACAAATTTGTGCCTTAATTGTTTTTTTTTTTTTAGGTTGTAGTAACTTAAGCCTTATTTCCCCCGAAATTACCCAAAACAATTTGTCCCAGGATTTTTTTTTTTTTTCCTTAGACTTGTTGCTGCCTGAGTTTCCATTGCAGTCTAAAGTACCATGAACATTCATCCAGTGATGTAGGACTGCGCACGACTTTCCGGTTCCAGCTGGATTTCGTCCTCCACATATAAGTTTAATGAAGTCCGAACCTCGTTGTCGGCCCATCTGTTGTATTTTTTTTAAACTTCATTGTTGATTCGAATATCAAACAACTCTTACTGCATGTACCGCGACAGACTTTTTAAAAATGGTGGTTGAAATAAAATGCTGCGAGGAGTCAGCCAATCAAAATGCTGCGTGAACTCAACCAATCAGCATGTTCAACGCCCAAGTCCCCTGAAAGTACATGAACTTTGAAAAAGTAGTACCCCATGAGCATGGCTTTTTTGAGGAGGACATTTTTACCCAGAACCTAATTTAGACCCTGGTCCCTGCAGTCGAAACACACAGAGTACCACCCCAAAGTCCCTAGTTCCTGGGGAAAGTTCCTGTGGTGGAAACACAGCTTGCATGAAATTGTCTTAACTTCGGAAAGTATGCAGTGGATTTCTAGATCCCAGCATGCTTTGCATAGGACTGAATAAGGAGAATAAATGTTGAAATCAAGTTTGTTTTTAGTGAAGGGAATGCCTGTTAGTGTTTAATGCTATAGTTGACATTTAAATGGGTTTAATGTTGAAATTTTTGTGGCTACCATTGTGCTGAAGAGTAAATGCATGAAGGTAAACAATGCGCTGACTCTATAAGCAATGACTGCACCGTGACAAGTAATATTTATCTTGTTCATTAAATGTTAACTTATGTTAACATGTGATATGACTGCTGTTGATTTGAACTGAAATTAGTTCCAGAGTTCTGGTAGTTGGAGCAACTTAAAAAATTTTTGAGTAATCAACTTAAAACTTTGTGTTTATGCTACAAATTATTAAGTTCCTCTAATTCAAGTAGTTTTTTGGTTGAATGTAAATGAACTCAAAGTTGTCATAACTCAAAGTGATATAAAATTGTTGCAATTTTTTGTTGTTGTTGTTGAACCAAAATATTTTTTAGACTGATGTTAGTTAATAAAAATGTCATGTTAGTTCACAGTGCATTAAAGGGTTAGTTCATCCAAAAATGAAAACTTTGTCATTACATTTTGTCTTTTTTTTTTTTGTCTCATTTTGAAGAATGTTTGTAACAAAGCAGATGGAGCAACCACTGACTAGCATTTTTCCCTACTATGGTAGTAAATGGTTGCTCTGGCTGCTTTGTTAACATTCTTTAAAATATATGTTTTTGTGTTCAGCAGAAGAAAGAAACTCATACAGGGTTGGAACAACATGAGGGTGAGTAAATGATGACAGAATATTCATTTTTGGGTGAACTATCCCTTTAACCAATGTTATAAGATACAAGGTTTGTGCATTGTTAGTTCATGTTAACTAATAATTAACTAGTGTTAACAATATAAACCTTATTGAAAAGTGTTAGCGATAGTTCTTTCAAAAACATTTTAAAAAAAAATCTTACCTACTTCAAACTTTAGAATCGTATATAACAACGATTTCTGTCAAAATTTCCAGTTAAAATATTAAGAATACTTATAAGAGATTGTATCTTTAATTTATCTCTATACTTTGCACTGGTAGATTATGTAATGTAAACAATGTTGAAAACAACGTTGACATTTACTTTGTTACTAGAATAAAAAACTAAATACATTTGAAAATTCACATCAAAAGAGACATTAGTAAGATTTTTTCCCCAGTGTATCCAAAGTTAAACAGGAAAAGAGGTCTGATCCCCAGACATTCTGTTTGCAATGTTATACAGTATATGGACATTTTGTGTTGGCTTTCTGGCCTTCAATGCAAATTGAATCTGATATTTCCAGGTTTTGGCACAGTACTTCTGGGATTTAACCTCTTTATGTAATTTTATACATAATGTGCTAATGTTATAACTAACTTAAACAGCAGTATGCTGCATTTTTGGCATGATCTCACGTTTAACAATTTGGCTATGTTTCCAGTTTATATCTTTGATTCAATTTGTGTAAAAATGCTGCATTTTGCATTAGTCAGAAGAGCTTACTGCAGTAGATGAAGGTCTGGTGTCACCTGCGCAGTTCTCCTTTAACATATGAAACTAGAAAGTATGCAAACATTATCAAAACATACAGAATGTACAACTAATGAACCACAATGTTAATCAAAGGTAAAGGGTTATCAGCTGATCTGAATTAAGCACCTGATTACTGGTTCAAAAAATCATCAATCAGGATCCAACTATTCTACTTTCCACCAATCAGGAAGGATGTGAGTGCAACCATGAGAACCTGACTGATTATGTTATGCTGGCATGAAATGGAAAACAAATAATCCCTGATGTTTTCATGTCTGCACATTCATCTCCGGTTTCTTTATCGGCATTTCATTATCACTTTATCTCCTGACCATCATGCCTGCATAACCGCAATTCCACTAACAGGGTGAAAGTCAAAACATTGGAATGTGGTTGTTCTATGTGCTATTTTTATTCGGCTGTTATGCTAACACTTCCACAGTCTGTGCCCACTGACTTGGCCATTAAAGGAAAAGCCAAATAGCTGTTTTGCACACAAACTCACAGGCAGGACAAAGTCCATCAATGTCTGCCAACTCTGCCCAAACATCACGCAGAATTTGGCCAAATGGCTGCATACCATTTCACTTTAGCATAAATACTGTACGAGTTTGAAGGGAAATCATACTTACCAAAGCACTCTTTTTGTTTGGCGTATTTGGTAATTATATAACATATGCAGCACTGTGTTGATAAAAAGTTCAGAATGGCAGAACATTAGAAATTGTATGAACACTTTCATAATTTGTTATTGCACGGCATGAATGAGGTTTCAGGGCTACAACAAACGTAATATTTTGGTAAGGAACAGCAAAGAATGTATGCTGAAACACAATGAGCCCTAAAACAAGACAATCCACGTATTTACTCTTTTTTTCTCCTTTTTTACAATATGTATTGCCAACAGTGATGGTTAACATTACTATTATTAATCAAATTTACTGTATATAGTTATGGATTAAAAAAAAAAAAAAAAAAAAATCTAATCCCATGTCTAAAGCTTTGTGTTAAACTGATATTGTGTGGCTTGTTACTTTTCCCGTAACACTTTATAATAATGTCCCATTAGTTAACAACCTAATATATTCATTAACATTAAAGGGATAGTTCACCCAAAATCAATAACCCCATGATTTACTCACCCTCAAGCCATCCTAGGTGTATATGACTTTCTTCTTTCAGACAAATGCAATGGGAGATACTTTAAATAGTATTCCAAGCAATGCAGATTTTGAAGCCCAAAAAAAGTGCATCCATCCATCATAAAAGATATCCACATGCATTAATAAAGATCTTCCAAAGTGAAGAAGTATATTAGTTTAAAAACTAAAATAACTAGCTTTTTGGCAGACGGCAAGAGAGTAACCCCTGACGCGATGTAGCATAAGCCTTGACGCCTCTCGCGGTTCAAATGAATAGGGCTGGGCAACAAACTCAACCTCCTCTTCTCTTATATCAAATCCTACGACATTTCTCTTTAAAAATTCTCATTTTAGACTTTTAAGTAGTGCGCAGTGTTTTGTTTTGCTCTATCCTCTGCACTGCTGCGTTCATTAATACGTCATGCTGACGCTGTTACGCATGCTCTTACGCTGTAAATAAACAATCATGGCCGTCTTTGGAATCTAGATATTTTACTTGAAATATGGATTTAAAAGTTTTAAATTTATCCCCCGGAGCTGTGTGGATATATTTGATCATGGATGGATCTCTATTCACTTCTATAAAGCTTGGAAGAGCCAGGACATTATTTTATATATCTCCTTATTGCATTTGTCTAAAAGAAGAAAGTCATATACAACTAGGTGGCTTGAGGGTGAGTAAATCATGGGCTCCTTTTCATTTTTGGGTGAACTAAGCCTTTCATTAACAATAAGCAATACATTTTTCGCAGTATTATTATTTTTTGTTAGCCTAGAAATCTAGAAGCACCCTAGCGGCAGCAAATCTAATCTGCCCGTGAGTGTCGTCTAGCAACTCTCAATAGACTTCTGAGCTGGACCAAACTCTGGTCGGGCCAATCACATCGTGTTTAGAGTCGGTGGGCGGGGCTTAAAATAATGACGGCAGAGTTGTGCTTGCGTGCTACTTGTAAACAAAGAAGCTGGCGAACGGCAGTCTTTTGAATCAGCTTTGACCGCGACTCTGGAAGACTTGGAGTTAAGCTTTTCTCTGAGAAAAGAACAAAGAACAGCACTTAAGTCATTCTTAAAGGGATCCCCTGGTGTTGAGACTTGTATGGCTTAATATAACATAAATGATGTCTCTTACTGAATTATGTAGTAGAAAACCCATGAAAGATCTACGTTATTTTAAAAATCGATTTTATATTTGGACCATGGGCGGCGCCATTTTGTTTGCGTTCTAGGTTGATGACGTAGAGTGGTTGAACTCCTCAATCAACTGGCATTACCCGTTGCTATTTTTACCACAACGCAACTCGAAAATTCTTTCAGAGTTAAACAAAACCAATGAATTCTTTTGTAATTATACTTAAAACACACTCAAACATACTTGTGCACACAAACTCACCTACACAAGTCACAAAACAGATCGGCGGGCGCGCACACGACAGGCTCTGTCTCAATCGAGATGTTGGGGCTGCTCAGTCTCCACGACAGGGGCTGAATCTGAAATCGACCCTATACCCTTAAATAGGGCATTATTTGAAGGGACGGACATTTGTAGTGTTGTCCGACACCATAGTGGACATGTTCGAGTGCAGTCATTCAGTCTCACGTTCCAATAACGAGGAAAAAGCCGATTTACAAACAGCTGTCCGACTTCACGCACTCAAACATACATGTGCACACAAACTCTCTCTCTCACACAGACTCACACACAGCCCAATAGATCGGCGCGAACACACACACACACACCCCAACAGATCGGCGCGAACACACACACACAACAGATCGGCGCGAACACACGCACGCACTGCGCGCGCATACATAACCCTCAATCTATTCCCTGTGTTGATATCCTGTTCAACACATCCTGTTCCCTAGATAGACTGTTGATAGTAGATTAACTATAATGCCTAATGTGACCAGCAGAGGGAAATATCTAGGTAGGACGATGGGATAAAGTAACGTGAGGAAGAGAGGCAGGATGTTTTGGTGATGATGCATGGGATTGAGACAGAGCAGTCAGGTGTGTGTGTGCGCGCGCCCGCCGATCTGTTTGTGACTTGTGTAGGTGAGTTTGTGTGCACAAGTATGTTTGAGTGTGTTTTAAGTACAATTACAAAGCAATTCATTTGTTTTGTTTAACTCTGAAACAATTTTCGAGTTGCGTTGTGGTAAAAATAGCAACGGGTAACGCCAGCTGATTGAGGAGTTCAACCACTCTACGTCATCAACCTAGAACGCAAACAAAATGGCGCCGCCCATGGTCCAAATATAAAATCGATTTTTTAAATAACGTAGATCTTTCATGGGTTTTCTACCACATAATTCAGTAAGAGACATCATTTATGTTATATTAAGCCATACAAGTCTCAACACCATGGGATCCCTTTAAGAAGGGAAGATGTGTTCAGAGTTTTGCCGACTGGATACGGCGAAAGTTTAATCTGAAAACTAGCTCCGCTTCACATTGCGTGCAGAGGGAGTTTGAAAGACAACCGTTTATCCCGCCCCTAGGATTGAACCCTGCCAATGGTGAGTTCCTAGACCAAACATCTTGATGTGGGTCTGGCTTGTCGTCAGGCTAATTTTTTGTTAATGTTAGTTCATTCTTTATTCTTGTGAGCTCAGGGCCATTAAAAAATATTAGATAGCTAGAAATTGTTTTAATAATGTATTAGAAAATTGTTTAATTAAGTCTATATTTCAGCCCACATGCCAATTCAAAATAAATTAACACATAAGATTTTTCATACAATGAAAGTATAGGGTCCAAAAACAATACTTAAAAAAAAGTTCTATTTTTAGAATAGCGTGTGCTCCACATTTTAATGATGCAAACAGGTTTGGAAGGACATAAGGGTGAGTAAAGTATGACAGAATTTGCATGGGTGTGTACTGTCCCTTTAAGGAAGACTGTATTAAGTTAGTGTCTCCTTATAGCTAATGATGCATGGAAAGTCTACTGTCAGTGACAAACTGTTGAAAGTTTCATTCGGACCTGAGATTAGAGTTATGTGCATCCGTCTGGGTTAACATTTGACCAAGCATCATGCTGTATGTTCACATGTTAAAAGGCCATTTACATTGTTTCACAGCTGATAAAGGGTTATTGCTCTGTAAGGCAACACATGCCATTCAAGACAGCAAGCAGTTTACACAATGATGTCATGTGATTTGTCATGTGATGACAGATATAGTTGGTTCATGCTGAGAGGTTTATGAAATAACATCTAATTAAAGGGAGGAAAGAAACCAGCAAATCTAAAACTGTTTTCTCTGAAAAGAAATGCCGTCAACGTCGAGCGAGGTCTGCAAATTACATTACCTCACAGCAAACAAGAAAAGTTACAGAGGAATGTGAAGTAGAAGTGCACAAACATAATCAAACTGTAATTCAACATTATAGTAAAACACAGGAATCTTGCTTAGAGGCACATCAGATTTTTTTTAAGGAAAGTTTGCACAGTTAGGTCATCAAATATACACAGGTGCCCTCTATTGGCAGCTTTATGTTTTTGCAGGATAGTCAAGGGACATTTGATGAAACGCAGAACCAAAGAGGTCCCGTTTCTAACTAAATAAATGATTATGAAAACAGAAGTTTTAAGAGAAGGGTGCAGTAAGGGGAGTGTTTGTTTTTGTTAGTAATGAGCTGAAATGTTTTTGTACCTAGAGCAGTTTGCCACCTGGTCTTGAGTAATAAAGAATGATTGTGTGTGGGAGAGAGAGAGAGAGAGAGAGAGAGAGAGAGAGAGAGAGAGAGAGAGAGAGAGAGAGAGAGAGAGAGGAGAGAGAGAGAGGAGAGAGAGAGAGAGAGACCGAGAGAGAGTGAGACCGAGAGAGAGAGAGACCGAGAGAGAGAGAGACCGAGAGAGAGACCGAGAGAGAGAGAGAGACAGAGAGAGAGAGAGAGAGAGAGAGAGAGAGAGAGAGAGAGAGAGAGAGAGAGAGAGAGAGAGAGACCGAGAGAGAGAGAGCGAGAGAGAGAGAGAGAGACGAGTATGTGTACAGCATGCCTGAATATGAGCATTTGCATGCAAACAGCCAAGAAAAATTCATGTTCCACATGCATTTCCTTCATGTTAATATACAAACCCCTTGTGGTTGTTGGACACGTTTTGGTTGGTTTCTGAGAAACGTGAGTTTGGACTTTGGCTATTTTGGAGTTTGGATATTTCACCTAAAATCATAGTTCACCTTAAAAAGGCAAGTCAATTATCTCTTTAATAGTTGGCATAAAGTGCAGGCCATTCTCACAGTAAGTAAGTAACTGCTAGACCTGCTCTATTTTATTATCAGTTGTGCATTCAGATGTGTGTGAGAAATATTTGGCCCGTCTTCCCTTTCCATCCTCAATAACGTTGCATCACACTCAAAACCGATGCAACTAATACCACATGGTATTTTAAATAGCTGTAATCACTTCCAGGTATACAAACATGTGCATGCATACTTGCAATCATTGAAAAGCTTTGCCAAAGCTACACACTTGAACCCCAACAGGCTTCCAAAACAACCAGGATTGTATAAGCAGCTCTTCCTTTTTCATTTTCAAGTGCACTACAGCAACATCGTCCCAAAGCCTCACGTGAGGGACCGATGCGATCTCGTGTCTGAGAGCAAAACTCAAGGTCACATTCAGGGTTTTCCCCTCATTAGAGCCAGTGAAGGGCTTCATTCAAAGTGTGCGTGTCCTGCTGAGACTGAGCCCGGGTGGACTTTAATTGGGTCTGTGTTTGGGTTTAATGAACTATGAGCTTCTTGCCCTCCCACACACACACACACACACACACACACACACACACACACACACACACACACACACACACACAATTCATGGTCAGACTTGCGTCAAAGGCCAGCCTAATTCAGTCATGATGGGGCTTGTTCGTGCCCTGAGATCAGAATGCACGTGCTGGGGAAATATCATGTCTTAGCTGAAGCAACTGCAAAACATGAGTCATATTGTTGTTGCAAAATAGCTGATACAGTATGCACCTTCTCTAAGCAATCAGAAATGCAATTGCCATCTGGCAAACAATAAAACAACAGAAGAAAATGCTTTATAAAGTTTACAGTGGCGATAGGATCCCCACAGTATCATTTAAAGGGTACGTCAGTAACCAAACAGTTGATGGACCCCATTGACTTGACTTCAATAGTATGGAGAGAAAACAAATACTATGGAAGTCAATGGGGCCAATCAATGGTTTGGTTACTGAAATTCCTCAAAATATCTTCTTTTGTATTCAGCAGAAGAATAGGTTTGGAACAACTTGAGGGTGAGTAAATTATTTCAATTTCATTTCAAGGCGTAGTTTGATGACGTCAAGTTTGAGCTTGAATCTTGGGACATGTGGTCTTCACTTCACAGCTGGTGGAAAACAATTGGGATAGGACTCGGGCAGAAATCATGTTCATGGATGCGGTTATTAACCTTACTGTAGTATAAAGCAGAGCAGGACAGAGTGTTGAGGAGCTGAGCAAGGCCGCTGGAGCGATTGTTGCCGAACACATGGCTCGAGAGCAACGGGACTTTTATTATGACGGGACACAGTCGCCAGCGCCATTTCCGCTTTTCCTGTCAAGAATATGAGTTCTGTTTATCATATTAGATACATTAAAGTTTGTTAAAAAATTATGTTATGACGTTACTCTGTGCGTTCACTCAGCGGCTGCTGTGACACTTGTTGCACACTGCTAAGAGTAAAGTGTTTCTGCGGAATATATCCGGAAACCGGGGGTAACTCAGATATGACGCAGCGACTTCCTCAGACGTCCCAGCTCCTTGGTTAAAATGGCAATTTTCTCACAATTTACAAATTGGAAACATTTGGGATATTGTAAGAACTCAGCCGAACAAAATATATAACACTGGCCTGGTGGTTTTTGCATATTTTACTGTAAAAATACGACACATTTAAAAACTAGTGCCACATTATTATTAATATATAGATGATGTTTATTGAGCTGTTATTTAATGGCTGCTGAAAATGTTTGACATCACAATAAATTACTTTTAAAAGATTTGAAAATTTTACAATTACAATTTTTTACAATTTTTTAATTGTAATAATATTTCACAGTATTACTCTTTTCTGTATTTTTTATCGAATAAATGCAGCCTAGTTGAGCATAAGACACTCATTTCAACATACATCATACAAACTACAAACTTTTGAATACTACTATTACACATACGTTGGATGGATGGATGGATGGATGGATGGATGGATGGATGGATGGATGGATGGATGGATGGATGGATGGATGGATGGATGGATGGATGGATGGATGGATGGATGGATGGACGGATGGACGGATGGACGGATGGAGTAAACATTGAGTTGGCTTATGATTGGTTGTCTACTACAAAACATTTTGCTATAACAGTTTAGCATTGCATTGTTTCACAGTAAATTCACTCACAATTTGCAATGCAGGGTTTAGTGCGACAAAAAAAGAAGAAGAGCCTAACCCTGCTCTGGAGTATGAGACATTACTTAACCCAGGGGTATTACCCATTTACCCAGGGTTAAGCTTAGTGCTAAAAGCCATTCTCCAGAAGAGAGTCCACAGCTATTCACCCCCAGTGAGTAAACCATCTGGGAATCACTAAACAGCTCTGAGCCCAAACACCCCCATCTCATCTTTGCCTCAATTGTTTTTTTTACAGGCCCATTGGAATGTCAGGTATGTCTCTCTGTGGCACACCCACCACACCCAGAGACCCGAGAAAGGCACAAGCCAGGGCAAGCAGGTGAAGCTTTATCTCCAGTGCGTGAGAGGCAGGGGTGTCTGTTTCTCGCTTTCACCCCCACCCCCATCTTACATCTGCCAGGCCGCTCTCTCTGGCTGGAGTCGGACTGGGAAAATTCCCATGAGTGCACTGAGGACGGAGGAAGTAGGAGGTTGATTTCAGGACAGCCAAACTGCAGGTCTCAGTGTTGGAGGTCGCAACTGCTCAGGTATCAGCTGAATGAAATGAATAGCATGTATCTGTGTGTGAGAGAGAGAGCGTGTTACTGAGACACAGACAGCGAGAATAATGCGTGTAAATGGCCATGTGAAAGAGAGCGTCTGTCTAGGCAGCCAGAGAGCAGAAGTCTTCGGGCTGAACGGGTAAACCTGAAACTGCATTTGGAACTATATGAAAAGTGTCACCTGCTGCCCGGGTTCTGAACACTCATCTATACAGTGTGAAAGAGCTCATGTTACTGCCACAATCGGCCATACAATACAAATGTCTCAGGCCAGCAAACAAGATAAGGCCAAATGATGAATAACTTTACTTTGAAATTATAGACGTAAACAGAGAAACAAACTATATTTGTTTAAGGTAGTTGCTTGGTCATTTGTTATGCAGTTGTGTTTTGTTAGAGATATGTTATTCGCTTTGTACTTCAGAAGCTGCATCCTTAGGCCGGACTGAGCATTGTTAAATAATGCTCTAGTCTATGGTGGATTGTGTTTGTATTTGTTTTTTTTAAATTTCTTTTTAAGTTAAAGGGATACTCCACCGTTTTTTCATATTAAACTGTTATTCCCTTAACTAAAACGAGTTGATACATCCCTCTCTCGTCTCAGTGCGTGCACTTAATCGCTCTGACGCGCGGTGCCGGTCTGATAGCATTTAGCTTAGCCCACTAAGCCCAGTTCCTTCATTAGGTACCAAACAGAGATCAAGTTAGAAGCGACCTCCACAGTTACACGAATAGTTGAACAACCAAGTATGGTGACGCAAAATAAAACGTGGCGCTTTTCTAAGCGGGGATTGAGAGTACTTCGACTCGGCGTAGCAAAAAGTCACGACTGAAAAATCCTCCCTCACCCTCTAATTTCCATCAATAGGGGAGATGATTTTTCAGACGTGACTTTTTCACTCAATAGTGCTATTCCGCCATACATTATAGTTATCCTTAGAAAAGCGCCACGTACTATTTTGTCTCATTATACTTGGTCAGTAAGCTATTCGATAGGGGAAACATGGAGGTGTTTGGTCACTTCTAACTTGATCTCTGTTTGGTAGTGAAAGTAAAAAATTTTGCAATTTGCAAATTGTATTGCAAAATACCTTTGCTAATATTGAGGTGGGATATGGGTAGAGTTAGGGACAGGTGTGGGGATATGGGTAAGTTTAAGGGTACGGTTAGGTGTAAGGGAAGTGCCAACTGTGTAATTACAAATGTAACTACAGAAATTAATTACAGACGTAATTACATGCAGGTATTTTAAAAAAATGTAATTGCAATTTAAAAACATGTATAATGTACACAATAAGTGCATTGTATTCACCCTCAATTTTTTACTAACTCTAAGTATGAAGAAGCAGTAGAGATACCAAGCATTAATAAAACATCCGATGAACCCAAAAATGATGAGATGTGGTAACCGCATGCAATTAAATATCTATGCATCTTATTAAAATGCTGATAGTTTGATTCCATAGTCATTAACGAGCAACTGATACATTGCTGATATAATCTTTGTGCTCAATCTCAAGCAACACATCTGTGTTCCCCTTGCTCCAGAGTAGCATCTACCTGATATGAAGAGAAATTAATTTCTGAATAATGATGATTAATCATGTGATGATTAATAGGCCATACACGTAAGATTTGCACAGGCAAACATCAAATACATTCTGAACCACATTCACACTTTCATTGTGAACAGATAAAGAGCACTTGGAACGTCACGTCTTGCTCGGTTAAGACACTATGTAGTAATTAAAGAAAACTAAATGTAATAGCTTGTAAACAACATGCTATTGAAGTAACGTTAAACTGTTGGAGAACAAAAGACTTCCCAGAAAATTTCTCATTCATCGTTATTGTAAGTGAAGCCACAGAAGGTTTACCACAACAATAAATCAAGGGCATTACCATTGTTTCTGTGATTTAAAAAAAAAAGAAAAAGAGAAGTGTTCTTTGGCCTTAAATGAATGATTGAAAAATGCACAAAAAGTTCTGGCCAGCAGCTGAGAACTGTGACACATACAGGCGCATGTGACTGATGTGTGTGTCAGAGAGACTCCCAGACGCTCTGAACTCTCTGTGATTGTGTGAGTGTGTGTTTGTTTGAGGAGGACGGTGAGACTTTTCCTTTTGAGGTGAGTTTCTCTTCATGGGTGGCAATCAGAAAAGAGAGAAACGCAGTTAATGATGAGCATTGTCGGTAAGAATCCACCCTATCCTCGGAGAACATTTGCAGACAGAGACTAATACAACAACCATGTACATTAGCCATACAAAGATAAACATCTCACCATCACAAATGCACTCACACACTAATTGAATGGCTCTAGTTTGTTCAGGTGGCTTAAATCGCAGACTGCTCTTAGTGAAAAATCACCTGTTACCAGGCTAAAACGTTAAAAAGCATGGGAGGTCAGATATAGAACAATAACTCAGCCCTACTCTGGGAACATACGCATTAACAGTCATCAGTTACACAATTTAGAGCTGGTCAGACAGAAAAACTAAACTGGAAATTACCAGTATGCACTAGTATGCCTGAGAAAAGTTCCTGTTACAATGATGTTGCGCCTAACAAACCCCTTAACCATGAAAAAATGACTATAATGCACACCTAAAAACTTTGAATGAGTCATATAAGTATAACACACACATCCAATTATGAAAATAGATAGACAGAGACTTCATACAAGCATTAGTTATTTCACATGAACTTAGATAATTCTGAACCCAGCCACATTACCAATTATTATTCAAAAAAAACACTATAAAATGTTAAACATTTTATTGACTTGTGTACGTACTTTAACCCAAATGTTTCAGAGAATTTTTAAATAAGCAATATTAACCAGGATATAATGGATTTTAGACATCATGAAAACACCAAAGACGCTTTAATATATTATGTGTTTAATTAGACAGATGAGCTTTTTTGATGTTTTCGTCGACAGAAAACGAATCGCTGTTATATAAACCCGGGTTAAACCAGGTCTGGATTAACAGTGCAGTGCCCAAGGGTGACCATTTGACCCAATCCCAATTCTTTATATGCATATATTTCTTATTCTCTCTGTATATAATTTTATCATGAACTGTTCATTTTGTATCTGCATCTCTTTTAGCTAAATAATATACAAAACATGAAAAATATTTTAAAGGTCTAGTCATAATTTTAATCACTTAGTACCCCCCTATTGGCTGGTGCTCAGGGCACTCGCCCAATCCCGTCTATGGATAATCCGGCCCTGCCTCAAACCAGTTAGTCTTGTTGTTTAAACCTTGTTTTCTTGATTTACCGTGAGTACCATGTTTTACCATGCCTGATATCGATCTACCTTACTGCATTGTGCAACAAATGTCTCTTAGTAGCCGGAGAGGGAACACACAGAGTATTACAACATAACTTTCAACACTCAAATGTATCTTATAATAAATCAAGGCGTCATCAAGCTACACTTATGTTTTGCTAGAGTGACCTCTAGCTGTGAAAATTACACATTGTGCCTTTAAAGGTGCAAAAGTACTGATGAGATATATTTTCTACTTATAAAAACAGCCTTTTTAAAAGGGGTGTATGACAGACGGATGGAGGGGTGGATGGACGGACGAACAGATGGATAGATAGATGGATGGAGTGGTGGGTGTGATTGATGGATGGGTGTGTGGATGTTCCCTTTACCAGGGAACAGATTTTGGTGCCCAGACTCTGATGCTGCAAAGGAAGGCAAACAATCAATAACTTTGCAAATAAACAGAGAGGTCAAATAAATGTGCATGGGCCCCAAATCTGCCAACCCTGAGCATGCTTTAATTACATTTTCCTAAGTGCTAAAAAAAATTGGTGAAAGCCAAAAATCCCTGTGCCGCATACACTATGTGCCGGCATCAGAGGACACAGCAGCTGTCAGCTCCCAAAACCATTACAACAATACCTTTAAAGCGCTGACCCACTTATTACACAAGGAACATTCAGTTCAAAAGTGCAGAAGCTCTGACAATGAGGTTTGGATGTCAGTGTGAGTTTAGAAGTCACTGCGGAGAGGCAAATCAAAGAAGATCAGTGCAACTTTGCTCATCCTCGAGGTCAAACTAACATCTGAGTCCAGAGTGTGTGTGGGGACAGCAAAGTTTGCTGTGAGATGCTCGGCTTCTCTTAAAAGTGGGTCAGGCCAGGAAAGTCTTGAATGAAGCGAACAGTTCGCATGTGGCAACATCGAAGTGCACAAAAGTAATAAAGGCTAGAGGCTAATTAGATTTTACATAACATGATCTAATTTCAGATCTCTGGAATCTCAGGCCTCCTTCAGGTAGATTTTAAATAAAGAAATGATGTAGCTAAATATACACTCGCTTGTCTCACAGAAATTCGTAAAAGGCAGATAAAGTTTAACATTTACCATCAATCCAAATGAAAGTCTAACTACAAATTCAGCTGGCGGGTTTAATGGTGGGGGGAGGTTTTAATCAGCTTACACTCAAACTAATCAGAATCTGAGAGAAGAAAACGCTCTTAACATTTATGAAAAAAAAGGCTTGTCAAAATCCCTGAAAACTATTGAATAAGCTTAGACAAACAATGAGGTGCAACTGACATTTTCCTCCCTGCAGGCGTGAGAGACGGTGTGTGTGTGTAAACCGATCTCTGACAATGGCCACCCAGAGAAAACGGAACTCCGCTAGCCTGAAGGGTCGCAGATATACCTCTGTTTGTTCAGGGTTTAGTGCTTTTCTTTGGGCCGGAAAGATCAGGCCCATGGAACCAAATTTAGGCCTTTTCACATGGACAAAGGACTCAAGCCAACGTGCCCTGACAGTGATGCTGAGCAGGTTTTGTGTCTTGTGTCCAGAAACCTTCAATTTTTCACATATCCTATCCAAAGTAGTACATGAACTCTCAAGCATCTTATATTAATAACTTATCTGTAACCAAATAGTGCTATAGATGAAGGGAGGTGAGTTGAGTTGATTGACAGTCTTAAACAAAGCGTTACAAAGTTCTTCAAACAATACACACAGAAAAATAGGGTGTCAAAATTGTACCTTTAGGGGTACAACAGCTTGTCGCTGGGGCAGTACCCCCCATCTTTGTACCTGTTTTACTCCTAAAAGGTGCATATTAGTACCTTTGAGTACAAATGCGTACCTTAAGGTACTACGATGAACCTTTTTATGGTAAAAATGGCACAACGTTGTCCTTTTAAGGGTACTGCCCCAGCAACAAGCTGTTGTACCCCTAAAGGTACAATTTTGTGCTATAAAACTCAAAAGTCTCTAGTCAATGGCTTGGGACTCTTGTGGAATATTTTCCAGTGGCTTCAGGGTGATTAATCACATTTACGCTATCAGTCCATCTAAGAATCCTGTTATTATCCATTTGAAATGCCTGATCAAGACAAAAACATAACACATAGCCTAATTGTACACATTGTGAAGAGTATAAGCAGTTAGCAGAGTAACTGGCTACTGGTATGCTTAACTAGCATGCTGACCAGTTTCAAAACTAACTAAACAAAATTATAATAATTTAACTGCACAATCCAAGTTACTAAAATGCATTTAAAGTGGTATTAACAGTTCACAACAACAAACTTATCATAAAATGATTTTCATCATTTTGAAAAGGATCTAATCAGCCAGGCACTGAACTAAGTATCCATTAAAAGTTTTTTTTCAGCCAATGAAATCGTTTTGTGGTCATTGGTGGACTTGATTCAATTGTGGACCGAACTGACAACAGCTCAGATGATTGGATATAAAACGACTGCATCAAGAACCGTATATCATGAGCAAAGATAGCAGATTTTAAACAGCAGAGCATAGCCTAATGACATATGCCTTATGCATACCTTTAATGCAGACATAGTACATAAAAGTATGTAATAAAATGTATAGAAACTGCCACTGAGATGCTAACGGATAGCTTCTTTAGGGTATTATAAACCTCTTTGACTTTAACAACGTGCCTCTGCCTATTTGCGTATCACACACACACACACACACACACACACACACACACACACACACACACACACACGTGTACGCTAAAAATAAAACTTCCTTCTTGCTTCCTTCCATTAGCTCACATTAGCCTCATGTACCTCAATGTGCGGTGAGTAAAGCCTCCATCCACCCGTGACCATCCAGAACACAAGGCAGTGAATGCGGACCTCCCAGTAAGCCAAATCAGCAGCAGCGAGCCTGCGGGCCACAGACTCCCACAGAGAAGCAAAAATACCGGACTCAGAATCCTGTCCACCAGAGCAAATCCAGAATATGGCTTTTCCACTTCAATCCATTACTTATTATTTTGTCCCATTTGTATTCGACATTGATAGAGGGTAACCAGTGGTTTGTGTGAATGTTAGAGAGTGATGCTAGGAATGTTAGCACATGACTGGTTAATATAATTTGTGCAGGGGGCCTGAGCCAAACACTTGGTTGCAACTTCCATTCTTGGACATTTTATTGCATTACAGCTAATCTTGGGAATACTAACAAACCAGACTATGGGCCATTTATACAATCATACAGTTTCCTATTTTAAAGAGCCATAGGTTAAACAAAGGTCTAATTTAATGCACCTTTAGGAAAGTTTTGTGACTTCTAGGCCATGAGTTAAGTGTTGTGTGGGTCACCAGTGCTGGGAAAAGGTACTATTAAAATAAATGCATTGTAATATTGTGTTACTAGTTGCGTTACTTTTTATGGAACGTAATGCATTGCATTACTTTTTCTCATTGGCTTGGCTTGCATGTTTGTTTTTAATAACAAAACATAAAAATTACAAAAAAAATATTAATTATTAATAATACTAAAAAATAAACTACAGATTTCTGTGGGCAAAATCCAGTCATTTAAATTGGCATCCACATAATCACGAAAATTTGTGCAATAGGTTCAAACAGGTTCGAGATTCAGGTTGACCAACATAAAGCTGCTTGGTTTGAAAGGGAGTTTTGTGTGGTAAGTTTCGATGCAAAAATGTCGATGACTCATCCTGCACTACACAGATTTTGGTCCAATCAAATGCTCTCTAGATCAGTGTCTCTTTTTTTGGAGAAAAGCCCAGTGGTTATGAATGAGACTTGATCTGAGTTTACAAGTATGACTGAGAAAGTGTGATGGAGGTCTCCATTGACTAACGCCACAGTTTAATCCATTTAATCCATGGAATGCAAAACATTTTACAACTCAGGGGCCACACACAGACGCTCAAGCTCATTCACACACAGCTGACACAAAACGGCCCCACAAACACTAGCTTCTTTTCTCTCTCTCTTCATCTTAAGTAAGCAATAAGGTTGTCATGATACTTTAATCAGATCTTAAATTACGATTCCGGTCAAAGTATCACAATTTCACACCCTGTAACAAGGGTGTGAAATTAAACATGCTAAACATGTCTTTACACTGCCAAGTATATGGAAAAGCCCACCCATGAAAGTTTTGTGCCTGTGTATTCAAATAGTACACTTTTCTAAATTATATTCGAATTATTTTTTTTAAGGAATGTGTGAAAGTGAAAACAATGTGTGTTATTATCGTATAAAAGATTAGATAAGGGATAAATCAGTCATGGCGAAATCAGGTTTATGTTGCATCACCTGGAAGGGGTTTATTTTGCTACTCTGTAAGCCTGAATAAGTTGGCAAGACTAAAAACATTTGAGGTAATCGGTTACCTCAAACTAGAATTAGCTAAGAAATTCAAAGTTTAAGTATATTTAGTCTCCCTTTCGAGTGCCATGGTAAAGCATGCAGGGAGATAGAACTTCCAGGCCAGTTTCAATTAAATTTAAGTTAGTGTAAATGAAAAGAAAAACTTTACAATTCTCAAAAATATTAAACATCAGTTTAGATTAAAATGTCAGTTTTGTGAACTCAAAAGAAAAAGAAAGTACTAAATACTTTAATAGTTAATTTGATTGAACTAATTTGTTTAATTTAAGTTTACCTTACTCAAAACAATTAATTTTTTTAGCATTAGGGTTTGTTTATGTTAAAGTCTAAAATAAAAAAGTTGTGGGATTAAATTTATGATAAACAATGACATTTTTGTGTGTTTCACATTGCAGCAGAAAGGGGCTTCTATATGCGTCTTATTAAATAAAATAATAATAATATTGTTATAAGTTTATATTATTTATATAAGAAGAAAGAGACAGTACAGCCCTGAGAGTGATGTTGAATATTTGTTAAAATACAGCATTACTGTGCAATACTAGAACACAATGGAACTAGTTAGACAAGTGGAACTTTAGTTCCATTATAAGGCCATTGACTGAAAAATGAGAGGATGAGGAAGAAAAAAAAACTGGAGATCCTGTTCATCCACACCACTTTAAGTAGATGGTGTACTTTCACACTGGTCTAGGACTGGGTTCCCACCTAATTTAACAGACGAGGTTCAGGAAACCAGGTGCCAGAGCAATGGGAGAGGGCAGCCACTAACGCTTTCAATTTTACCACTGAGGTGAGAAGGAAATCCTGTAGTGATGTCGTAAGGAGGAAGGATGTTTGGCCAGCTCATCCTCTGCTATAACCTCACCCAAGTTTGCACATGGACAGAATTACGTCAGAGCGATTGCGCGCAGACACATCTCAGTGCAGGGAAGTATGTGTATACTGCCAAGCCGAGGTCAAAGGGAATGGGCAAAGCGAACAAGAGGCCAGTGTCCCACCCTGACCAAATCACCATGTGACGCAAAATCAAGTTAAGGGTCAAATTGTGGTAAAGGGCTGCCACTGCGAGAAGTAAATCTTTTTTTGGACCCCCGGCTGATCTTAAAGTACAATAAATAAATTAAGAAGAAATTTTGAGATTATATACTGTATGTCAGCATATCATGACTCCAGTTTTCAGTGTCACAAGATCCTTTAGAAATCATTCGAATGTGCAGATTTGGTGCAAAAAAACCACATTAAAATAAAATGTAATATTAAAGTGTGCATAAAATTGGTTACAAAAACTATCATAGATAATAAAAAAAGTATCCTTGTTGTAATAAAAAAAAAAAAAAAATGCAGTTGATTGGCCTTTACAGAATTTAGCTTAATTATAAACCGAATTGCTACTTATTAGTTTTGCGAATGAGCCAAATAACTGCGAGCACACAATAAGCTTTTAAAAAACTTGCTTTGTAGCCCCCTCAAATAATTTGTCAAACTGTGCAAATGAGGCTCTGGTTATGATCTTTGGATCATTTTAAGCTTATTTTTATCAAACGCCATCACTCTTAAAGATTAGCTTAACTCCTTTCCTCATCAGCTCTCATTAAAAGGCTTTGTGTTGTAAGTATGTCATATTTTAGTCAAACGCATTGTATGAAGTGAACTGGCAAGCTAAGACAAGTTCACGGAGCTATATGTACAGGTGCATGTGTTCAAACCAAAGAGTATTACATAATATCTGCTGAAACAAGGTGTTCTACAAGGCCAGCTGCACACATGTGGGTCAATCACTGGGAAGTGGGCAGTGTGTAGAGACCAGGTGTGGTGCCATAGGGCCCTGTCACAACAGTAATGACAGGGGGAATAGGTAAAAACACGACGCTCACATAACCATAGGGAAATGAAAGAGGCAGTAAATCTTTTTTGAGATTAAAACCTTTTTAAAAGTACATTCTGCTCAGGTTTTTCCTGGCAACACTAAATGAATCACCAGATGATGAAAAGAGAGAGTTTCAGGCATTTTCAAGTTTTATGGAGTTTCATAAATCAATTTAAATATTTTAAGTGGATATCCTTATAACCAAACAGATTTTTGGTTAGATTCCATTTTGGGACTGTATACAAAAGGAATTTTAATGAATTGAAACTATTCATGCAACATGTAGTTCCATTCCTCAGATCCGATTGTCCAAGAAGCTTTTCAAAAGCACTAAGGAAAACAATTACTTTTTTATTTTATGTATTTTCAACGTCCACACACACCTGTGTGATTGAGACCGCTATTTTCCAGTGACTCAGCATGTTAAGTTGACTGAACAAACACTTATTAAGTAAAGCTGAGAATATAATTTTTAGTATACTACAAATGAGTATTGTCGGCATTACCTTTTTTGTTTGTTTGTTTGTTTGTTCAGTCAACTTAACATTGCTGAGTGAAACTCACAAATTAATGCTTACAAATAACTGGGCAGTAGATCTATAGTTTCCAGCATGCTTTGCAAAGGACTAGCCTAGAAATCTAGACGCACCCTAGCGGCATCAAATCTAATCTGCCGTGAGTGTCGTCTAGCAACTCTCAATACACTTCTGAGCTGTATAAACCAAACTCTGGTCGGGCCAATCACATCGTGTATAGAGTTGGTGGGCGGGGCTTAACATAATGACGGCCGAGTTGCGCTTGCGTGCTACTAGTAAACACAGAAACTGGCGAACGGCGGTCTTTCGAATCAGCTTTG
The DNA here is from genome assembly GCF_024679245.1 of Pseudorasbora parva. Classification (NCBI taxonomy): domain Eukaryota; kingdom Metazoa; phylum Chordata; class Actinopteri; order Cypriniformes; family Gobionidae; genus Pseudorasbora; species Pseudorasbora parva. The sequence continues at coordinate 31,333,177 of NC_090191.1, read as the reverse complement.
ACCGTGACTCTGGAAGACTTGGAGTTAAGCTTTTCTCTGAGAAAAGAACAAAGAACGGCACTGAAGTCATTGATAAAAAGGGAAGATGTGTTCGGAGTTTTGCTGACCGGATACGGCGAAAGTTTAATCTTTCAACTAGCTCCGCTTTACGTTGCTCTGGTCGGTGGTAGCGCTATCCTATCGCATGCAGAGGGAGTTTGAAAGACAACCGTTTATCCCGCCCCTCGGATTGAGCCCTGTCTATGGTGAGTTTCCAGACCAAACATCTTGATGTGGGTCTGGCTTGTCAGGCTAGTTATTTTATGTGTTTTTCAGTAAAGGGAAAGATGTTGTTAGTTTGTTATTGTTTAACATTCATATTGGACATTTAAGCGAGTTTCTGAAATGTTTTTAAATTTTGTGGTTACCATTATGCAGAAGAGTGGAACCCGTGTTGAATTTCTTTTGTTCATACAACTTAATTTTTACAAATTACTCAATATAGTTGAAACTTACAACAATGAAAGATTTCACATACTGTTTTTCTCCAATATAGTTTACAGATGCAGGGACTGATGAAGCATTGCAAAGGGCATGGAAAAGGATTCTGCTGAGACTTCTTTTGGAAATATCTTCATTCACAACATAAAAATAGACAAAGATCAACTAATGTAGACTAATAATGAGCCAGGATATAACAATGTTAAGTTCATGTTTGCTGCTGTTATTGAAGTGTTACACACTCAGAATTATGCTGTATATTGCCAAAGTACAACTGTGCTGATATTCAGTATAATAACTTGAAAAATTATAACAAATATATGCTTTTATAGCTTTTTCTATTTTCTATTATATTGGCTGTAAAAAATAAAAGTCAGTAGTCATGCATAACTACTGACTGCATCGCTTTTTAACTCTCATACCTGAGGTGGAACTGATGGCTTGTAATAATGCTGTCAAAAAGATTATTACCTGGCCCATCAGAGCCGTTATCATTTTTGATAGCTTCCCTGTTCCAGTCTCTCTGGTTACATAAGTGCCCTCATTCTGGCTTTTTTTTTGTAAAAATGCAGTTGTGCCAGCTGGCCAAGGATTCTGGGTGCCAAACAGAGCCTGTAAGGGTCAAACTCAATTATTACTAAACAGTCTTAAACTCTGGAAGTACTGAGGGGGACTTAATTCAGATGCCAATCGGTGGACATAAGGTCACATAAGAGATTGTCTTCAGATTTGCTTTAAAAGCCTGAGAAACACTTGGCCTGCAGATACAGACCTGGTTTCTGGTTTGCATTAACTGGGATCTGAGAGGAATGTGCGTTATGATAATTCCTTAACCCAGGAGGAGACAGATAAATGATGTAACATGATAAGTATCTTTCTGATTTTTCACTTTTTCATTAAAATATAGCTTCATTTCATGTCACCCTCTCTGCAACCCAGAATGCAATGCTGTGATGTAAGAGCTTGATAGCCTGCATAAGATACAGAAACAATACCTAAACTAATCCTTAGAAGCTTAAAGTTTACATAGATTACACAATATTACAAGGCGGCGAAACAATTAGTTACTTTAACGACCATAATCTCACACAAAGCCTCAAAATTTTCGGTTCAATGAATCAAAGACTAATAGGCTAATTGTTCATTTATGCAGCTGATTTAATCCTCTGGACTCTTTATTGACTGAGTTTTGTCAGGGAGCCACTGGCTCCTGAAATGAAACATAGAAGCCAAATTTTAGTTGCTTATCTGGGACAGACGCTGTGAAGTTCATGACAGAAGAGCCTGATCTCTGTGACCCTGCAAACCCTGTCCTGATATTCACACGAAAGAGCACATGAAACCGTGTCTGACTGAATTACTGAGGATGCTTTCAGTAGTGAAGGAGACCAAGAAGAAAAACAGGAGAAAGAGAAAAATTATAGCAGGTTGCAACAAGACATGACCCCTATGTGTGCATAATCTCCAACATATCTCACACACACACACACACACACACACACACACACACACACACACACACTCACACACACACACACACACACACACACACACTTTTACAAGCATTGCTAGTAAACTCACTCATCACTGTGTACCCAGCCCTACACACACACATACACAATTAGTCTGACTGAATGTGGGAGGTCAGATCTTCTGCTGTAATCTCTATTGACCTGTGACACGCGTGGGAAAGCCCTCGACACCTCACACTAGCCTGGTGTTGAAAACTGCTCACACACAGTCTGAATCTATCATACACTCAAACAAGTTTACTTGGTTATCTCAACGAGGACATACTGCCAAAAAAAAAAAAAAAAAAAAAATTGGCCTAATGAAAAATTTGGATGTGATCAGTCACTAGAAAAAATTCAAATGTAAACCTGAATTTCTTTTTAACAGTGTACTTATAAACAGCCAATATCCTAGTAATATGCATGCTAAAAAGCAAGTTTTGGACCTGAGAATTGGACCTTAAACTAAAGTGTTACCGATTTCCGTACTATGTTAGACTTGTTTTCCAGGACAGATATCTAAACATTCTTAAATCAAGGTTTACTTGAGAAGCAAAATTACTTGATTTGAATGTTTTCAGAAAAAAATCAAGTGAGTTCATATACTTGAAAAATAATATCTTCCAATGGGGCAAGAAAAATAATGCTGTTCATTTTTAATTACGTTTAATATTCAGACCCACTGGCAGATATTTGTTCTTGTTTTGAGCTTAAACTTAATTAATTTTGATGCATTTTTTAGAAAAAAAACTTCAAGTAAAGTTTTTCAAGTAAAGACACTAATGCACTTTATAAAGGCACAAATGCTGCCTTCACATGGTGCCCCACACACACACACACACACACACACACACACACACACACACACACACACACACACACACACACACACACACACACACACACACACACACACACACACACACACACACACACACACAGCACAAAACCATGCACACTCATTTGCCCTTCAGCCAAAGTATAAATTCAAACTCCATCATCACTTACAGTAAGTGTTATCATTTTTCCTAATTTTTTTAACTGGAAACCAGACTATCACACACCAGAGTCCCTTAAGGCAAGTCAATTCACTCTGCGTCTCGAAAGCAACCTCAGGCTACTATTTTGTAGATGAAGATGTTGAAACAGAAATATCAAAATTTGTTAAAGAGTATGTTTCAATAATATATATTCAAATCAGCAATAAAACAAAAAATATTTAGCCACTTCAAAACAATTATTAGATCATATTAGCTACTGGCTAATATTATCTAATAACCTGCAATGGATCACTTTTTATTTCACATTGACTTTTTAAGTAAATGATCACTGGCATGCACATCAGGTTTAGAATAAGAAAAATTAGTAGCAGAGCATTTAATGCTATTTATAGCACCTGAACCCATTAATTCTACATTAGTGCCTGTTGCTGCAGGTTTATGCTTATCCCGAATCTCTTCAGCCTGATCCTCATTTTGTACACAATCACAGAGGCCCATGGGATATTTACAGCGGCCTCATTAGCCACAGGAAACAGACCAGATTCCAGAGTTATGAGTTTGTGGGGACCCAGACAACACAACACAACAGCACAGAATCAGATATATCTGACCTGCTCTGATTTTCCATAGCCTACTCCGTGTCTGTCTATGATTAGCTATGGATGCATATATCCTATGCTTTTTTTTCTTTCTTCTTCTTGTTATAGCGATTCAGTCCCTACTATGTTGTTTTTACAATTTATGCTCAAATATTCACATGCTAGTGTCCCTGACCGGCTCGGTGAACGTGATTTCACCAAGTCCAACATGGTATCAAGATTTGAGGGACATTTGCCAAGATTAGACTTACAGCCAGGGTTGTGTGTTTCTACATCAGTGTTATTTCACTTACATTTACCTCTGATTTTAGGGATAAGTTATGGGTTAGGTAAAAGGATATGGTAATTCAATTTTCAATTTTCAAAGAGGAATGTTGTTCCAGAATAATAAAAAAAAAAATGTATTTTTTTGGAGGACTTATATGAAGGAATATGAAGCTTATCATTTTATAAAAGCAGCAATGCTGCCTTCACTTGCTTTTGTAAAGTGCTTACTTCTTGAAGTCGTGATTACGTGTTCGGTGCATTCAAGTGCTTTGTTTTCAGGGACAGCAGGTTTTTTTCTTGCCTAATATTTGCGAAAATCTTATTAAAGCCAAAACTATATTTATTGCTTAGTCATTGACAACCATACAAACATTCACTGCACTATCTAGATCATTATCCTGCCAAGTAAATATGCACTACTTTAATGACAAGACCAGAAAAACGAATATAGAATACTGGTCGCAGCAATCATTCGCCGTTTTGCCATTTTTAACATTTATTGCCTGCCCTAATCTGGAACTTGGGTATCAGAATTATGCCACAAGTGCTACTGAATTAAATTATTGAATTCAACTTTTATAAAATCCAGAATAATCCTTTTTTTTTTTCGTCGTGTATTGTTCTCTGATGAGTCCACCTTCACTCTCTTATCCACAAACAGTATGTGGAAGTTTTGGTGTGGAGAAGACCCAAAGTATCTTAACATCCCACTGTTGCGTGGCCAGAGTGAAGCATGGGGTGGATCAATGTTAAGTCTAAATTTTTATATATATTATTATTTTATATATATTGTATATATTAACACACACTTTAAATTTATATTTTATTTTGGTCTCAATATTTGAATATAAACTTATATCAATTTAACTACCTGCCAACTCAACCATTTTCATTTTGGTTTTATGTTTTTCAATCTAAAATTCATACTTTATATCAGCTTAATTTAAAAAAATAGTTTTGTGGATGGTCCAACAAAATCAGCACCAAAACAACACTAACTAACCAGCCTAGATCCAAATGAAATGCTGCTGCTCTAACATGACGGTCATGCTTTTGACACCCTCCATCACACACATTTAGTCTCCATTTACCATTGCACATTTTAACTGACTGATGCTCATCCAACCCACAGATGCAACAACTTTATCTAGGAAGAAATTCATCACCCTCTCGTTTTTTCCTCTCTCCATTTCTCTTCTTCATTAAGCAGGTCATAGTTCATGTTTTTAATAATTCTGTTTGAAGTACGCAAAGTTGAATGTTTGAACTCGACTCTTCTTCAAGTGAGAAAATAAGGTTTTCCAAAAATAAATATGCACTATGAGAGTTTGAAGCTATAGTCAATCAAGATAGGCAGCTAACGGGATCTGTGTGTGTTTGTGTGTTTAATGAGAGCGAGCTCCAAACATCTTAATAGCCCATTATAAATGGTTTCCTGAGAATAGCAATAATGCGAAATGAACTCGGCAACCCACATTTTCGACAATGCCAAACAGCTCTTTTTATTCACAGACAGACATATTGCAAAAAGTATTGGGACACACCTCCAAATCATTGAGTTCAGGTGTCCCAATCATTTCAAAAATCACTTAAAATTAAGCACCAAGGCATGCAGGCTGCTTCTACAAACATTTGTGAAAGAATGGTTCAGTGAATTCCAGCGTGGTATTGTGATAGGTTACCACCTGCAATAAGTCCACTTGTGAAATTTCTTCACTACTAAATATCCAACAGTCAACTGTTAGTGGCATTATAACAAAGCGGAAGCAATTAGGAACAACAGCAACTCAGCCACGAAAAATCACAGCGTGGGGTCAGCGCATGCTGAGGCGCAGAGTGCGCAGAAGTCCCCAACTTTCTGCAAAAAAAGCTAGAAATAGCTACATACCTCCAAACTTTGTGTGGCCTTCAGATTAGCTCAAGAACAGTGCGTAGAGAGCTTCATGGAATTGATTTTATTGGCTGAGCAGCTGCATTCAAGCCTTACTTTACCAAGTGCAATACAAAGTATTGGGTGCAGTGGTGTAAGGCATGCCGTCACTAGAGCAGTGGAGACGTGTTCTCTGGAGTGACGAATCAAGCTTCTCTGTCTGGCAATCCAATGGAGGAGTCTGGGTTTAACGGATGCCAGGAGAACGGTACTTGCCTGACTGCATTGTGCCAAGTATAAAGTTTGTTGGAGGGGGGATTCTGGTTTCATGTTGTTTTACAGGGTCTGGGCTTGGCCCCTTAGTTCCAGTAAAAGAAACTTAATGCTTCAGCATACCAAGATATTTTGGACAATTCACACTCCCAACATTATCGGAGCAGTTTGGGGATGACCTAGCCTGACAAGCCAGACCCAAATCAAGATGTTTGGTCAGGAAACTCACCATTGACAGGGCTAAATCCGAGGGATGGGATAAACGGTTGTCTTTCAAATTCCCTCTGCACGCGATAGGATAGCGCTACAACCAACCAGAGCAACGAAGGTGAAACAGAGCTTGTTGATAGATTAAACATTCGCCGTATCCGGTCGGCAAAACTCTGAACACATCTTCCCTTTTTAAGAATGATTTCAGTGCCGTTCTTTGTACTTTTCTCAGAGAAAAGCTTAACTCCAAGTCTTCCAGAGTCGCGGTCAAAGCTGATTCCAAAGACCGCCGTTCGCCAGTTTCTGTGTTTACTAGAAGCACGCAAACGCAACTCGGCCGTCGTCATTATGGCCCCGCCCACCGACTCTATACATGATGTGATTGGCCCGGCAAGAGTTAGGCGATTACAGCCCAGAAGGGTATTAAGAGTTGCTAGACAACACTCTCGGGCAGATTAGATTTTGCTGCCGCTAGGGTGCGTCTAGATTTCTAGGCTAGGGATGACCCCTATCTGTTCCAAAATGACCATAAAGCAAGAACACCTTTAGGGATGAATTAGAGTGGAGACTGCGAGCCAGCCCTTCTTGTCCAACAACAGATGCTACAATAAAAAAGGTGAAAAAGGTGCAAAACAGCTTTTTTAATTGCCTGGCAATACATGGGCAGTCACAATGAACGCATTAGGAAAACAAGATCTCACTTTAACTGGGTAAACAGAACATCCCTGCTCAACCTCACCATCTCCATCCACGTCTGCAGCAGCGTATTTCAATCAGGGAGAACATAACCTGAAAACCAAATTTAACTCCCTGTGTCTAATTGGAGGCCGCCATTGCTCTCACTGTCTCTTGGGCCGCTGGTACACTTCTATGTGGGTTAGAGGGGGGGAGGCAATACCACTCCGGGCCTACTTAGGACACCGAGAATGGGCCATTAGTGCCCAAATCTATAATACTATAACAATAACAAATATTTTCTGTTCCTCACCAAGCAATTTAATCTTTTGAAGTCTGAAGCCAACAATGTGTCCTTCAACAACAAAGGAACTGTTTAAAAGTTATTGAAAAGGCAACTGTTCATGACTTAAAAAATGATTCCTGACAGGTTACAGATGCACACACAGCAGCCCAAGATGATTATATTAATCAAGGTCGATGGGGAAATTTTGATATTTTGAATGGCAATATGGCACCACCTTATGGTAGAATGGTGTAATTGCATTCAATGTATTTGCATATCAATTTAGATTGACCTATTAAAGCTATACAAACAAATAACTGAAGCATATAGCTGAAAAATACTGTAAATTCCTTGATCTTGCTAGACTGCGTCTGCGTGAGATATTTTAATTTCTGCCAGTTACACTGTCGGGGGGTTTGTCTAATCCTAGAGGGATGCAAGACTAATTTACGTAAAATGTCATAGATAATGTCTGAAAAAAGTTGCATTTAAAGTGTCAAACGCCGCCGTGGGGAAAGGTTACGGTTCCTGTGGCTGCTGTTTATTCCCCTTCTGGGCTTCACTGAATCATCGAGAGCGCCACTGAGACTCACAGAGACCCCGCCGAGCACAGACAGACCCCCGCTTCACATCAAACTAGTGCTAACCACTGCAGATACGGTGAAAATATCAAAGAGAATCAACTGAAAAAACAGTGCAATATAATAGATACCCTTTAATGTTTGCCCCTTTTTTAAATTTAATTTTTATTTATTATTATTTATTTATTTTAAATTGTAAATCAACTTTTGAAGAAAAAATACACAGGCTTGGCTATATTTATAGTGTAAAAACAAATTAAAGGGGTCACTAAATGTATCAATTCTTTCACTATTTATTTACATTTTTACTGAACTGTACCATAAATGTGTCCTATTGTGTAACAGCAAAAATTAAGAAGAAAATTTTTTTAAAAAACGGTATTAATATAAACATATTAGAGAGATTGATATTCATTGTCAGACACCACAACTTGGACATTTTCAATAAATACAAGACAAACTTTGCTGTAATCCTTTCAAAACAGATGAAAATTATATAACTTTAAGAGTGAAGCTTATTATCTCCCCTATTCCTTATACTCGTTTTTTGTATTATCTTTTTAGATATTTTGAGAGAGAGAAAAGGAAAGAAACTAAAACCTATTCAGTGTCTTTTATGTGTAAAAGAAGAAAGAGCTTTCTTTTAACAAAAAATATCAACATATTTTTTAATCAACTAAATGAATTATCAACTTTTTAATCAACTAAATGAAACTCATTGAGAGAGCAAATATCTTTAAAACTTTAACATGCCAAAATCTTCACTTAATTTATTAATTAATTTATTAATGTGTTTGTTAAATAAGAAATTATATTTTAATTTGTTACTTCAATCATGTTTTAAAAAATCTATTTTTAATAGCTCTTGTCCAAACCTACCTACCATCCATCCATCCATCCAGCCATCCTTAACATCCATCCATCTATCTATCCATCCAACCACCCATCCATCCATCCATCCACCCTACCCTACCCTAACCATCCATCCATTCATCTACCATCCATACTCCTCTACCATCCATCTATCCCATTCAATCCATCCATCCATCGACCCATCCATCCATCCATCCATCCATCATGCATTCCAGAGTAGATTAATATGAACATTTAGCATTATTAGAAAATGTCTCTTTAATCCAACATAAAAGGGCTGATATAAAATGGACTTAATAACATTGGCAGCAGTAATGACATGCAGCACCGGAAACTGCTTGTTCACAATCCTTTTCATAATGTTAGATTACAAAGCACATTTGAGAAAGAGAGCTCATTGTGCCAGGTTCCAGCAGAATGAATTAGTCTATAATGAGAGCTTACAATCATTACAGAACAACAAGTGCATGTGAGAGAGTCATACTGCACCTGAACCACACTCCATCACTTATGTAAGACAGATACATCAATGTTCAACATCACAAGAATAACTTATTTCACTCATATACACACACAATGTCATGTTGAAATTAAACAGGTTTTGAGACATTGATATTATGTAATGTTAAAATGTATGCTGCTCTGAATAACTACCGAACAGGGGAAAAACGAATAATTCCTGAGTACATAATTGAGATTTGAAATGCCATTTGCAACATATGAGTTTTCCACATTCAGAAGTTGACACCTTTTCTCCTAAAGTATTATTTTGCAAGGAAATATATACATTTAAAATAAGTTTTAAATGTCATGGTATACCCTCATGAGTCAGTTAAAGGAATGCAGTTTAAGTTCACAGGTTTTTTTTCATTGTTTTTTTATTGTTTTTTATTTAAAGGTAATGTGTACCATTTCTGTGCCACTAGCAGCTATACAAAAAAACAATTATTAACAGTTTCACAAAACTCACAGCACTCTAGGATGCTCAAACAAAAAGAGCAATGCTTTAACAGAGCCACTATCTACAGCTTTCTGGTAAAAGTGGTATCTGAAATCGTTCTGTTCCAATAAAATCTATTCAAATCTAAATAACTGAATGGGGGGAAAGAATTATTATAATAACAAACAATCACATGACATTTTGCCTTTGGATGATCACTCCAGGTGGCACTGTAGCCAATCAAGCAGAAAAATATTATTATTATTTAGAGTGCAATGCTCCAGGATTTTCAGGAAACTGCTGCTTTACTTGTGAAGTTGCTGGTGAGAGCTGCACCTGAGAAACACAGTCATTTTTAGAATCCCTCATCTATGATGCGTGAAAGAGCTTTCACGGTTAGAGGTGTGACAGGGAAAGGGTGCAAATGGTCTTGGGATTTAAAAAAATAAATAAATGCAGTCTAGCCATAAAAATAGTATATGTTCATACATTCTCTACCGTTTACAATATATTCTCTTACTATAGTTCAAAAATAAGTCTGGGATTCGAAGTAAATTATTCAGTAAGGAACTGATTGAAATAACAAAAATTACAGTAAAAACATGTAAAAGATTTCAAGGAGCAAAAAAAATCATGAAAAAATATATCCCGCATGGTTTCTACAAAAATGTTAAGCAGCATAATGGTTTTCAACATTGATAATAATAATAATAAAAAAGTTTCTCGATTACCAAATCATCATATTAGAATGCTTTCTGAAGGATTGTGCGACACTGAAGACTGGAGTAATGATACTGAAAATGATTTGCCATCACAAGAATAAATTACATTTTAAAATATATTAAAATAGAAACAAACATTTTAAATTGTAATAATTTCACAATAATACAATTTTTACTATATTTTGATTCAAATAAATGCAACCTTGGTGAGAAGGAGACTTATTTGTAAGACTTGTATACATAGTTTTCTTGATTTTATGATGCTTTATGCTAATTTTATGGTCAATGTACAATGCACCTAAACGACCAATACATTCTTCAAAATGGATTCCACAGAGTAAAAAAAAAAAAAAGTCATAGGTTTGGATCAACATGATAACAGTTTTCATATTTTTTTACATTACAAAAACATTTTCTTTTCAGGAACTACCTTTTAATGCCTGGTACACAACACAACTTAGCCCTGATTTTCACTCGCCGACAGTTTTGTGGATGTCACTGACAAATGCCCGAAATCTGAGGCAAATGAGGGCTTGTTCACGTTCAGTGTTTATGATCAAAGGTGCGAGAGAAGTGCCCTTGTGTCGCCAGTGCCCATGAGATATTTAGTATGTAGTGTGAAATGTGTTTTGACTGAAAATTAAATCAGCGACGACCTTCAGTCAATGAGAACTCAAGACACAGGTCATAGACCTGCAATAGAACAGCAAACAAACAAATCTTGCACGTTTTGGTTTTAAAACATAGTCTGCCAAACAGTCTGGGATTCTCCCTATTGAAATACCCTGTCGGCAATTCATTGCGTGATGTGCATCTAAGTTGTACCCCAGGCAGTCGTGTAGTGTGAGTAGAACAGCGATCCGACGACTTTGAAAATCGTGTGGTGAAAATAGGCCGGCGTTAGGCGCGCCAGTAGGTGGGAGAAAATGAGGGTTCAATGGAGTCATGGGAGTTCAAGAACCGGCCTTTCATTCAGCACCCGCTGTGAAACGGTCTGGCTCACGCGCTCTCTCACTTTCTTTCACTCTCTGTCGTTCACTCCTCAACTCATTTCCCCTGTGTATCAGTGTGTGTTCCAGCTGACCTGATGCTGAAAAGTGCGAACGCCGGCCTACTTTCACGCTCCTCTGAGTTCTCTCAGGTCAGGCTCTTCTAGCAGATACACTCGTTTTAAAACTTGCTCTTCAGAGGCTCTCGCTGGGTCACTCTAATTGGGTTACCAGGAATGGAGGAACCTTAAAACCAATCACAAACACACAACCCTTGATTTCACCTCAGGATGACAGGAAAGGGCAGAAGCAATAAGAGAAGAAACAAGGCACTTCATGTACCTCATCTTGCAAACACTGACTAAATTTATTATTTCTTATATATGATTTTCTGTTATGAATAGGGACAAGTGTCTGAGAGGATCATGTTGAAAGGACAAAAGGACAAGTGCATAAAAATAACCTCCTTTCCCCCATGGTAACCCCTTGACCCTTGTGAAACCCCTTTAACAAACGTGACAGAGCAATATTGTGAGGGAAAATGTTTGAGCTCAGAGACACATTTAATCTCCATTGCTTTGTGATTGTCATAAACACCTGTGTGCCGTTGTCCTGAGAAACAAATTGCTGGTATCAGTTGCCCTTAAATACACTGAGCGGTGCAAACAAAGATTCTCTGACCTCTGACAGAACTAACTCCAGTTCAGTTTTCAGAGCGTTCAATTAGACGATTGACTCTCAGAGGATTCCGTTGTGTCCCAACGAGCCAATCAACAATGATGACGATTGCGTCCTGTTGAGATCATACACAGCACTTTACAGCCAAGATTCCCTCTGGACAGGCCTGCAAACTAAATTAGAGAGCAGTCAATGTACTGTACGTGCAAATGCATAGCTTATGTTTCTAATAAACCTTTGCTCTAAAACATACATTACAGTAGTGAGTGACCTACAAAACACATTCTTAAAAATTAAGATTCTTTATTAGCATTGATGGTTGCATGAAAAAAACTTTAATGTCCATTGAACCTTTGCAGTGCAAATATTTTATTTCTTTAGATTTGTTAAGTGTTCTTCACACTAAGAACAAAATGTGTTTACCTAAATGTTCTTTGGAGAACCCAATGGTTCTTTTATGGCATCACTAGTTCACCCAAAAATGACAATTCTGTCTTCATTTACTTTCCCTCAAGTTGTTCCAAACATGTATGAATTTCTTTCTCCTGCAGAACAGCGGTAATTGTTTGGTTTCCGAACATATATTATTTTGTGTTCAACAGATGAAAGAAATTCATACAGGTTTGGAACAAGTTTTTGGGTTAACTATCCCTTAATGGAACCCCCATTTTTTGGCAGAATTTTATGAACACAACCAACATTAAGTCGGAATTTCCAAAAGGTTGTAAAAAAGTATTAGCACACCCCTCCAAATCATTCAATTCAGATGTTACAAAACACTTCCATGGCCAACGGTATATAAAATCAACCACCTAGGCATGCAGGCTGCTTCTAGAAAAAAAAATTGTGAATGAGTTGCTCTTAGGAGCTCAGTGAAGTACTGTGATAGGTTGTCACCTGTGTAATAAGTCCCTTCCTAAAATTTCCTCACTACTAAATATTTCACAATCAACTGTTAGTGGTATTATAATAAAGTGGAAGCAATTGGGCGCACAGTGCGTAGAAGTCAGCAACTTTCTGCAGTCAATAGCTACAGACCTCCAAACGTCACATGGCCTTCAGATTAGCTCAAGAACAAGTAGAGAGCTTCATGGAATGGATTTCCATTGTCGATCAGCTAAATCAAGTGCAATGCAAAGCGTCGGATGCAGTGCTGTAAACTCTAGAGCAGTGGAGACGTGTTTTCTGGAGTGAAGAATCATGCTTCTCTGTCTGGCAATTCGATGGACAAATCTGGGTTTGGCGGTTGCCAGGAGAACAGTACTTGCCTGACTGCAATGTGCCGAGTGTAAAGTTAAGTGGAGGGGGGATTATGGTGTGGGTTGTTCTTCAGGGGTTGGGCTTGGCCCCTTACTTCCAGTGAAAGGAACTCTTAATGCTTAATGCTATAAGATATTTTAGACAATTTTATGATCCCAGCTTTGTGGGAACAGTTTGGGGATGGCCCCTTCCTATTCCAACATGACTGCACACAAGTGCCATAAAGGTCCATAAAGACATGGATGAGTGAGAGTGAGTCCTGACCTCAACACAAGATACACCTTCAGAAAGAATTAAGAGCGGAGACTGAGAGCCAGGCCTTCTCGTCCAACATCAGTGCCTGACCTCACAATTGTGCTTCTAGAAGCATTGTCAAAAAATTCCCATAAACACACTAAACCTTGTAGAAAGCCTTCCAAGAAGAGTTGAAGCTGTTATAACTGCAAAGGGTGGATCAATTCCATATTGATTCCATATACCCTACGGATTAAGAATGGGATGTCATTAAAGTTTATGTAAATGCGAAGGCAGGCGTTCCAAAACTTTTGGCAATATATAGTGTTGTTTTAACTAAATTTTCAGGCAACATTATGTATACTTCTTGCATTGTGACAAATCCATGATGACGGACGAAATAGGAAAACAAAAAAACTTCAGTAGCTACTTCAATCAGTACTGAAAACTGTTAAAATAGTGGAGTATAGTTCAAATGAGCTATTGTAGTACTCAACATTTGTGCTAAATTGTTTTACGCTGTTAGCTTAGCAACATGCTAACATCAAACTCTAATGAGGTACTTATCACGGTACGCTTGCTTTTGAAGTTTGTATAAGAAAGCAAAGATGGGCTTACCTTTATCTGTGCGTTCGGCTCTGAACATCATTATTCTGTTGATGGAAATATGCTTTAGTTGATATAGTTAAACTGAGCTGGACACACATGCACATCAGTGTTATTTTAGTACTATTTATATACTATTATATATTATTATTTTGAATTGGCTTTTATATTTTCTGTTTTCTTTTTAATTTTAGTTTAAATTTGAGTAATTCTGTTACATTCTTTTGACTTTTTGCGCTTTTTTTATATTGATATATTGCTGTAATTTATTTCAACTTAATTTATTTGACAACACAACATTTCCATTTAATTTCTTCACCTTATATTTATATTTTATTTAATTTAGTTACCGAAAATTATTATTGTATATAGTTTTAGTTAATGACAGCACTGATGTTTTTCCACTTACACACAAACCTTTAGCATTGTTAACACTCTCTTTGGCACTCAGCAGTTTCTGTTACCCCTGCGGAAAGATGTTTCTCCAATTAACACATCCCAGAGTCTCCAGGAACAACACACACACACACACACACACACACACACACACACACACACACACACACACACACACACACACACACACACACACACACACACACACACACACACACACACACACACACACACCCTAACTCAAGCCACAGCCTAAATATAAATCATTACTTTAAGATTTAAGAATTTTTGTTTTGTTCTTTGTTAGATCATCCTGAGTTTCAGGAAGAGAAGGTGAAAGGACAAAAATTAAACTTTATTCCCACCGTACTCTTCCTTTAACCTTCTTTCTCTTTTAAATGTGTATGCTCAGTGGGTTAACACGCAATGGAAAGGGGGGAATTAGTTTCTGGAATTAAAGTAACACACACACACACACACACACACACACACACACACACACACACACACACACACACACACACACACACACACACACACACACACACACACACACACACACACACACACACACACACACACACACACACACACACACACACACACACACACACACACACACACACACACACACACACACACACGTCGCGTTTCCATGCTTTATAGGGACTTTCCATCGGCGTAATGGTTTTTATACCGTACAAACCGTATTTTCTATCCCCTTACACTGCCCCTGTCCCTAAACCTACCCATCATAGGAAACATTCTGCATTTTTACTTTCTCAAAAAAAAAACTCCTTCTGTATGATTTATAAGATGTTTTCCTCATGGGGACCTAAAAATGTCCCCACAAGGACAAGGATTTCGGATTTTGCCATCTTTGTGGGGACATTTTGTCCCCATAACGTAGGGATTACCAGCACACACACAGACACACACACACACCTCCAGATTTGAACAACAGAATATGTGCTGTATATTGATATTGCTATGATTACTTTATTACTACATTATAAAATATGCATACTGGATTTATTTTCTTGCATTTATTTATATATTTAACTGCATCTATCTATTATATTGCTCATCAGAAATCTCTTTTCACTGGTTTTTACATCTACTGTTTACTTTGTCTACTATTAGCACTACTGCAGCTAATACTACAACTAATGATAAAAGAATACAGAAAGTGCATGTAAAGCTGGTCAGTTTCTCACCTTTGTGTGTGGAGGCTGTCTGGCCTGTGGCCACGTTGCTGAGGTCTGCAGGTAAGCCAACATACACTCCACCATAGTTCATCCTCTTCTCATCGTCTACAGGCGAATCTTCTTGCCTGTGGGGCCAGAACAAAACTTAATGTCTAAAAAGCAAAAGCACAATATAAAAAAGTGTGATGCTTTATTATCTATATTTCTATGAAAGATGACTTAGCAACAAACATTTTTTAACTTTTAGTAAGACTGCATTTGACTGGACAAAATCGCATACAGCAGTTAGTTTGACTGATTAACTTTGATTCTTGATTAAAAGCTTTGATCAGAAGCCACGGACATGTATTAACATTAATGCAAATCTTACAAGAGGCTTGTGAATATGAATGATTCATTAGATCTCTACAGGTATGGTGTGTTATTATGGTGAATGTGTGTGGCAGTCAGGGCCCTGATATCTGTTTGTGTGACTCTCTCCCGCTGAGTTTTGGTTCTTGTTGTTCGCATGTCGGAGAATAAGTCCAGAAACCTTTTTGGAAAATGACAAGCAGTGTTTAAGCCCTACTGGGTTTTTATTCTCTGAAGGGAAATTGATTGACAAGCAGTTCCAGAAAACCGAAGGACACTGCGAGGCTTACTTCCCTCCTGTTTATTCTCTCTCTCTCTTTGAAGTCAAAGCCATTGGAAAAATATGACGCAAAACAAATTGCAGAATCATTTTCTGAAGAAAAAAATAATACAAAATTCAAGGAGAGTATTAATTCATAATTATTTTGTTTGTGTGTGTATATATATATATATATATATATATATATATATATATATATATATATATATATATATATATATATATATATATATAGGGGTTTCAGTTAACGATAACTATTATATGCGTGTGTGTGTGTGTGTGTGTGTGTGTGTGTGTGTGTGTGTGTGTGTGTGTGTGTGTGTGTGTGTGTGTTAACTGTGGTGTTTTTGTGAAAATGAGCTGCCAAAGTAAATGCTTGTTGTACTGGGAATACTCACACATCTTTGGCTGATTCAGATGGACCTGTGGAAATAAATAAACATACAGATTAATATAAAGAATAATATCGCATGTCCTTTTTGATCATTATATACACACACTGGATCATTTTAAAGGAACATATGTATTGCTCTCTTGAATCTGCTTCATCCTATAATACACATATAATACATTATAACACATTATAATACAATACACATTCCCACTTTGTGCAGACCTGGTTGAAAGAAAACTGATTTAATAAAAATAAGCATAATAATTATAATTATATTATTATTATGTTTTTAAACTGTTAAAAGGAAAGTGTTGTCAGGCAGATTTGCCATTTGCTGGTATAGTGAGAGCCCTGTCTGGTCAATCAAACCATGAGTCATCAAGCTAACACTAGTGTGTGTGTGTGTGTGTGTGTGTGTGTGTGTGTGTGTGTGTGTGTGTGTGTGTGTGTGTGTGTGTGTGTGTGTGTGTGTGTGTGTGTGTGTGTGTGTGTGTGTGTGTGTGTGTGTGTGTGTGGGTAATACAATATAGTTCTTATAGAAATATAGTTCTTAAAGTTAACTGACATGTAGTTACCTATATATAAATGGTAGGGAAAATATATATTGGCTGAATCTTCACAGAAGTATTAGACATAGTCTTAATAATTACTGTTATATTACTTCTATCCTCCTGCAGATATAAACCTGATTTAACAATGCAATGCATTAAATTGCATTAATTTTAATGCAAATTACATCTTTTCAACCCTATGTTTTGACTCCACTATGGCCCTCACGGAGCAATTAATATCGATTCATTCCTTCCGAGACTTCTCTATATTTGTGTGTGTGTGTGTTCCTGTGAGATGACTCACACTGATGCTTTTTCAAATTGTAACTCTCCTGATTTTTGAAAAATGACTAAAGACATAACGTTCACAGACACACACACACACACACACACACACACACACACACACACACACACACACACACACACACACACACACACACACACACACACACACACACACACACACACACACACACACACACCTAAAAGAGAGATATGTGAGTCTTACAAGATCCTCTTAAGAGGTTCACATCCCTTTTCCGGAGGAGTAAACAAACACCATTCATGAATTTTATCCATCTCAATGTGCCTGTAGACTTGACTACAACCAAAAAAACCTTTACTTCTAATCACAAAACATTTTGGAAGATACATTTGATTTATTTAAATCTGAAAGTACTGGGTTGAGTGACTCTTGATGAATGTTTCAGTCCTGACAGACTCTCAGATCTCCCGTTCACAACAGTATGCCTGCCCCGCAGCCAATGGTGAGAGAGAGAGAGAGAAAAATAGATAGCTAAACTCACATGAGCAGACATGGGCTTGTTAACAGCTCTCTCTCACTCACTCACTCACACACACACACACACACACACACACACACACACACACACACAGACTCGAATACACTCACACAGAAAATAGGGCAGAAAAGCAGCACACTCACCTGCAGCTGTGCCGGCAGCGGTGGAATTCCCACAGCCCATGGTTTAAAATTGACCAAAGTGAATCTAAGAGATGGAAAGGGAACAGACAGACAGCGCCAAGGGGAATGACAAGGGAAAAGAGAAAGAGATTATTTTGAATTAGACAGGAGAGAGATGAATGGAGGGATGAGGAGAGAATGAGGATGAGGGAAGACCAGTCTGGTGGCCGAGTCTGAATGTGTCTGAGCTGCTATACTTCCTGCACTTCCCTTGAGTCGCTTATATAGGGGGGAAGGAGAGGGACTGAGAGCGAGAAAAAGGGAGGAGGGAAATGTAGGTGGTGAGAGGTATTCCTCCACCCTGGCAGGGTTGCCCAGGTAACAGAGATGTGTGCATGTGTGAGGAAGAGGGCTCATAACACTGTTGGAAAGGCAAAGCTAATTACAAGAATAAAAATGTGATGTGTGCAAATTCCCGTTCTCTTTAGAACAGTGGCTCTTATACCGGGGCCAAGAAGGCCATTAGCAAACTTATATATTATCATATAAGAATATCATTTATTTTTTAATGTTTAATTATTTCAAGACATTTTAGCCCAATTTTCATATTATTAATAAATATATTCACATAATATACAATAATACACTGAAAAAAAGTGTGTTGGAATTACATGATTTAATTGTGTACATTGGTCCCAAATGACTCAAGCAAGTTAAACAAACATAATTTGTTCATGTAACTTCAACATCATGGAATGAATACATTTTAAGTGATCCAATTAAGTAGTTTCAAAAGCCGCGTTTCCGCCGCGGGAACTTTCCCCAGGAACTAGGGACTTTGGGGTGGTAGGCCTACTTGTGTTTTGACCGCAGGAACTATGGTCTAAATAAAGTTCCAGGTAAATATTTCCCCTCAAAAAGGCCCTGCTCACGAGGTAGTACTTTTTCAAAGTTCGGGTATTTTTCGGGGGTGGGACTTAAGCCTAGTTCAGACTGTACGATTTTCAAACTCGTCGGGTCACTGCTCTTTTCACACTGCATGACTATCTGGGGTATCATTCAGTCACTGCTGTGTTCACACTGCACGATGGTTTGACGACAGAGGAGTTCACACTGCATGACTGAACAAGAGGAAGAATCACAGACAAATCTCTCTCTCCGGTGCGCAAACTACGTTTCCCAACTACACTTGCGATGGGACAAGTAAACAATGCGAGATCACACGTGCTCAGACAGGAGTTCTCGCGCGAAACTTTGAATTGTTATTAAAAATGATACACTGCACAAAGTTTGCTTCAAATTGTATGTGCGCTGATTTTGAGAAAAAGAAAAAATATAATGGCGGAGGAAATTGTTGGAGAGACAGAGGGAGCCAGGATTGTGTTCTGCAATGAGAGTTTGAGGTAAATAAACTATTTTGTAATGTGCTGCTGCTGTGGCTGGATGTGCAAATGTTTGGGCTTTGTTTCTGTTTGATAGAATTGTAAATATATCTATTAAAATACTGATATTCTGCTCTATAACTCCTCCCTGAACCTCCCGCTGCCCTGTATCTCACTCTTATATTGGCTGTCGGTCATCGCCGATGTAATTTTCAGTCAGAACGCAGTTCACACAGCAGGTGTGAATCGCCGACAGCTCCAGATATTTAGCATGCCAAATATCTCCCTGGTGTTGGCGACTCATCGGCGATTCTCTCTGATCGCGTCTTTGATTATTCAGACTGCGTGATTGTCACTGGCGTGCACGAGCACCGATTTGCCTGTGATCTAGGGCATTTGTCGACGATTTCACAAAACCCGTCGCCGACTCAAAATCGGGGCAAAAATCAGGCAGTGTGAACTAGGCTTTAGGCGCTGAACATGCTGATTGGTTGAGCTCACCCAGCATTGTATTTCAACCTAAAAGTCTGTTTCGGTGTGTGCACTAATGCCGGCTACACACTGACTACATTACTGCATGGCGTTTTATGTCTTTGCACAGCAGAAACGTGTCTGACATGGCCCTGCTGCTACGTGTAGCCTATGTTAAACATAAATATGTAGCCTAGGCTACTAATTTAGGTGGAAACGGGGTTAAAGTAAATTTTATATCACTGTAAAAAATTCCAGGCCTCTCCAACTGAACATTTTCCAGTCACTGGTCACATCTACATTTTTCAGTCGGTCAAATTGAATTTCTATGAATTTATAGCTACAATTTAATTCACAGAAATTCAAAATGTCCAAAAAATAATAATAAAATAATATAATAATAGATGTGACCAGTCACTAAAACATTTCAATTGGAGACCTGAATTTTTATTTATTTTTTGTATACAGTGATGGCTCCCTGACACGATTAAGACATTCAAAATCATATATTCATTCATCCACTTTTTCCACATTCACAGTTACATATTTTAATGTTAATACTGCACTAGCTAGTTGACAAACTTTTAGCATTAAAAGCTCTTTCTTTGAAGCAATTTTGACATTAGCTGTATCAATTCATAGCCTAAAAAATACATAAAATAACACTTTTACATATAAAATAAAGTGTACTCTCTCATGATTTAACAATATGCAAAGCATGCTGGGAACTAACAAGCCCCCTCCAGTTTCAGTTAATGCAACACAAATAAATCATGTAACACAAATACATTGACTTCAATTTGACTTTCATTTAAGTGGATTGAACACAATCAAATTAAGTTAGGACAAAATGTATAGCAATTGTGTTGCTTTAGCTCATTTTAAGTAAGCATTTTGAACAAGCAGCAAAAATCTTTTTTTTTTCAGTGTAGAGGTTGACGGGAGTGGGTGTTTGTACTTTGAATATTTTTTCTATAAAACAAAAGTAAATCAAGCAACAATCCCAAACTATGCATAATTTAAAAAGCTAAAACACTCAAGATTCATGTTCTGACCTTGTTTTTGGAATAAATACACCAGAGAGGAAAGCAGTACTCATCTTTCATCTCCTATCATGTCAGATCGGACAAATCTAAGAAACACCAGCATACATTTCAATGTAAGGGTACACTCTTCAAAATGCATCCCACATTTGAATCCAAAAACAGCAGAAAAATGGGAGGGGGGGATGGGTGAGTTAAGAGTAATCAATCATTACTCATCCATTTTCAGTGAATCAATTCTAATCTGTATTCCATTATTCTCGCTGTACTTTATTCTGTACTTTGAATAATTCTGTACATATTATTCTGTACTTTGGGCTATACACCCTCCCATGTGTCTCTTTCAGTCACAGACGTTCTGGTGACTCAATAATACAGGCAGCGCATTACAGGCTGGGTGAGGTGTACTCATAGCATCCATGGTTTTCCTTGAATAAACCCAGTCAATGCCAATGCAACGTTTTGATGGATGGACGCAGTTACCAATCAAAATGCGTCATCTTGTGTAATTTTATGTAATTTTATGTAAATAGCATTGGCGAGTACTACTCCTACTTAAAGCCAAATGTATATAATTGCACCAAAAAATCTTTGAAAGATATCACCAGTATTAGGTGTAACTAGTTACGTTACTGTTATTTAATTAATTTTCCCTTGAAAAAGTAAAGTAAGGGATTACTCTTATCTTACTTGATCCCTTCAGAGCCATTTCAGTAAATCTTGCATACAACATGACACAGACAAACTTCTTTTTCCACTAGTTTCTGGAATTTAGTGGAAACTGAGGGTGTCTGTCGGGTGCTAGAGCACCAAGTTGCAGACTTTCAAAAATGTATATAAAATATATTTAAAAAGCATCTCTTTTTTGGAGGGGTTATTACAGCTTGGATAACATATACTCACATGTTTATCACTTTTAGCAGTGTTATATGTAGCTTCAAAGGGTTTCCTGTAAAATGCAACCAACATTTTGAATATAGACCTCTGTGTATGGGAAGCTTTTGAATGGCCAAATCCAGGTGGAAATCCCCAAAATGGTCCCAGATCTTAAGAGGTTATTATATCAGATAGATTTTGGCTTGGCTTGCTCAGTTGGGGACACTAAAATTATGATCCAATATCATCCAAGTTTTTCAACTAAATATACAAATACAATGAATGTAGGTCTCATTTAATTCTATAAACTATAATACTGATCTGCCAACATTTTTGCTATTGATAAATTAAAATAAGCTGCTAACGTCAATGTTTTCTCCAGAACGACTGTACAGCCGAATCAATTTTTGTTGCAATATTGTCCTGTTTAACACTGTGAAGCGTTTTGAAGCAATCATCATTGTAAAAGCGCTATATAAATAAAGTTGATTGATTGATTGATTGATTGATTGATTGATTGATTGATTGATTAAGCATTTTAAGCTGTAATTTGGTCATGTTACAATGTACCCCCCCTATGGGAAAATTATGTCACATTTCACTTCCATTCTTTCAGGGGGAAATCAAGAAAAGTATACACTGCATGTATTCATGAAAAAAACCCACATAATTGTACAAGAGGTGTGCAATTAATGGTGTGTAATTAATTAACTCCGAACCTCAAGTGGATTTACACAAACAGAGAGTCAAAAAGTTCTCCCCTACGCCGGAGCTACATTGTGGGCTGTGTGTTGCGCGCGTAGCCTACGACGTACCCTGCCTGACGTGAACCTCTCCAAAAATGTAACCTGCACCGTAGCCTCTACGCCGTCGACTACGTGACGATTTTCATTTATACTTCATCGTCCTTCTCCGCGTCGATGTGAAGTTGCACATGCAGAGGGAGAATGTGTATCCCTGAGGGAGGGGTTCTGGGAGGCGCTGTCCTTGTATTAAATGAGTTGTTTTACTTTTTGTAAATTCTGTAAATAGTTTCTTTAGTTTTCCAGTAACTGTATATCCATTATAATTAGCAGTTTATTGCAAGGACACCTAGACATTTCTTGACATAAAAGCTCACAGAAGCTACATTTTTGAGATGATCATCCACAAATTTGAATCAAAATATGATCTGACATTCAGTTTTTTCTTAAGGTTATCTTCAGGCCTTTAACATTAAAGTCGCATCCATTGTGAATTGCAGTTTCAATTTTTTTAAACCTTGAGTGACTTACATATATATTTTACCCGGTTTCACTCTGTTCCTATACTACTTTGAGTTATGACTCTTAGGTAACAAAATTTCAAGTAATAAGACCAGATTTATGAATATAGACCACAGGGTTTAAGAGCTGCATTCATTTTTATTTGGTCCTTTTCAGAAAATTCTTAAAAATAGGGGTGCAAGTTTAGAGGCTACAGAAGTAACTTCCCTGAGAAAATTGCAGAATGACAGATATATATGGATTGTATCTTATTAGAAGCAGCTTACGCCACACACCGTAAATGTCTCTGTATCCATGTTCCCAGTCATTTTAGCAGGCAGGCGAGGACATAGACTAATTACACATGATGCTCTGGGCTAAAATGGGTCTTTGAGCCGTGTACAACACAGAACAAAGAGAAGAAACATGACACTCAGGTGATAAAACGTTCTGACCAGTGATACAATAGACCTTGAGCATCAGGAAAGATTAAAGTCTACATCACATTATCTGTTTTTTTAACTTGGGAAGAGATATGTGGACAGACACTACTGGTTAAATCCACCCTGAGACTTAAAGAACACATACAGTATGCATTTACTGTATAATCAATGTGGCGAAAGCACCGGAGGGTTTAAAAGCAAAAATGAGCACATTAATAATGCATTCAATAAGCAAAACATTAGATCTTTAAAGTCGTCTTCATCCTGATGAATTCTACCTTATAGCTTTAGTTATTTTCTCTCTCTGTATTCAGTCGGTAATGAGTCACACACTTGGCCTTTTCATAACTGCTACTTCCCTTCAACATGTGCCTCCACTTACATGTAGGTTAAAACTTCCTGAGAACTCTAAATGGTTTAGAGTCATCAGGCCAGTTTACAACTCCATTAGACCTTAGACTAGTCAGCGTTATTCTTAGTCACAGAAAGACATGTTTTTGCCCTTTGTGAGGAGTAGTTAATGACATCAAATGAACAGTATTGAGATTTTTATCTCATTTTTCATTTCAAGCTATAATGGGTGTTGTGAATCATTTAGGCAGCAGAGGGCAGTATATTAACACGTGTGAGTGTTTCTAGCTAATTAATTTAAGTAAACAAATGTGGCATTGGCCTTCTATTTCTGTAACAGAACAGCAAAATTCAAAATAAATTCAGCAAAATGAAGAAGAAAAGGTTCAAGTGTCAGAACCTGGGGAGGAAAGAGTCTAGAAATAGCCGTGGAAAGAGAATAAACAACTTCAGCGCACAACATCTAATTTAATGTCCTTTAGCTTGTTGTCGTGCAGTAAATGGCGTCACAACCTCTCTTTGTGTTGGAGTTAAACACAAACCTGTGTCCTAGTTTATTATGAAAGCCCTCAGGCCTTTAGGCTGGATAATTCAGAGAAAACAATTAATGTCCATTTAAAGATAAACTGAAGTTGTTAAAGGTGTGGAGGGTGCTACTACAGACTAGCCTAGAAGGAACAAGAGAGAGATGAGGTTGGGGTGTGGAAGCAATCCTATATTTACCACTTCTTCTGGATTTTTACTTTTTACTATAAGTGCATCTTCCCAGATGCACAAAACAAACAATTAAAACGACCATCTTCCGCTCATCCGCCAACCTTCAAATAATTATGTTCAGTTATGCACTTGGTCTTGGCATAGTTGGTCGGGAATCCTTTTGCAGAAATGACTGCTTCAATGCGGCGTGGCATGGAGGCAATCAGCCTGTGGCACTGCTGAGTGTTATGGAGGACCAGGATGCTTCGATAGCGGCCTTAAGCTCATCCAGAGTGTTGGGTCTTGCGTCTCTCAACTTTCTCTTCACAATATCCCACAGATTATCTATGGGGTTCAGCTCAGGAGAGTTGGCAGGCCAATTGAGCACAGTAATACCATGGTCAGTAAACCATTTACCAGTGGTTTTGGCACTGTGAGCAGGTGCCAGGTCATGCTGAAAAACAAAATCATCTTCATAAAGCTTTTCAGGAGATGGAAGCATGAAGTTCTCCAAAATCCCCTGATGGCTAGCTGCATTGACCCTGCCCTTGATAAAACATAGTGGACCAACACCAGCAGAGGACATGGCACCCCAGACCATCACTGACTGTGGGTACTTGACACTGGACTTCAGGCATTTTGGCATTTCCTTCTCCCCAGTCTTCCTCCAGACTCTGGCACCTGGATTTCCGAATGACATGCAAAATTTGCTTTCATCCAAAAAAAGTACTTTTGACCACAGAGCAACAGTCCAGTACTGCTTCTCTGTAGCCCAAAGTGGCTTGACCTGGGGAATGCGGCACCTGTAGCCCATTTCCTGCACACGCCTGTGCACAGTGGCTCTGGATGTTTCTACTCCAGACTCAGTCCACTGCTTCCGCAGGTCCCCCATGGTCTGGAATCGGTCCTTCTCCACAATCTTCCTCAGGGTCCGCTCACCTCTTCTCGTTGTGCAGAGTTTTTTGTCACACTTTTTCCTTCCCACAGACTTCCCACTGAGGTGCCTTCATACAGCACTCTGGAAACAGCCTATTCGTTTAGAAATGTCTTTCTGTGTCTTACCCTCTCGCTTGAGGGTGTCAATGATGGCCTTCTGGACGGCAGGTCGGCAGTCTTACCCATGATTGCGGTTGAGTAATGAAGGCTGTGAGTTTTTAAAAGCCTCAGGAATCTTTTGCAGGTGTTTAGAGTTAATTAGTTGATTCAGATGATTAGGTTAAAAGCTCGTTTAGAGAACCTTTTCATTATATGCTAGTTTTTTGAGATAGGAATTTTGGGTTTTCATGAGCTGTATGCCAAAATCATCAGTATTAAAAAAATAAAAGACCTGAAATATTTCAGTTGGTGTGCAATGAATCTAAAATATATGAAAGTTTAATTTTTATCATTACATTATGGAAAATAATGAACTTTTATTACATATGCAATTTTTTTGAGAAGGACCTGTATTAGGCAGCAAGTGAACATTATTTTGTCCTCAAAGTTAATTTGTTAGGAGGAGAAAAAATTATCCCCCCTTTGCTACCAAAACAGTACTGGTAAACAAAGTAAACAAAAAATGGTACACAGTCATGTGGGGCCATCCCAAAACAGTGTTCCCACAAAGTTAGGAGCATGAAATTGTCAAAAATGTATTGGTATGCTGAAGCATTAGAGTTCATTTTACTGGAATTAAGGGGCCAAGCCCAAACCCTGAAAAACAACTCCACAACATTCCTCCCCCCCCCCCCCCCCCCCATTTTATTATTTATGCATCAAGTGTATAGCTATTCCTTTGGATCACACTAAATTCCTGAATTATTTTGTACATTTAATATCAACATTAATGATATCTGCAATACATTATGTTGATCTCGTGCGGTTTACCCGTCGGGAGTTATTGCTGCTCTCTCAGCTCTTAACCATGCTGAGCTGCATGGATGCGCAGGGGGTTCTTGCCCAAAACAGAATCCTACCAATTCAAACTATATGTTAATATTCAAAATCAATCATCTTTGACCATAGTGTTCCTGACAGAACTACTTATTCCTTTTAACGGCCAAGACAACACTTTATTACAGTATTCATTTTATTTTATTTCAATTAACAAAAATATTTTAATGCGTTTTAGCTCACAATAACAACACCGGTGTGATATTAAATAAATATTCATGCGTGATTTATTTCAGACTGGGCTGCATTAATTTCCTGGAAAGCACATCCAACACATTAAAATTGACAGTAATGGCTTGACATTATACAGTACAAACCATTTATAGTCACTCCCATTTGCAGTAAGTTTAACGTGATGGCTTTCTAATCTACATACATCAGAGCTACCTGTACAATCTTTTTCCTTCAGTATTGGTCTCTAGACAGAAGACGGTTTAAAATGCACTTTGTCTTTGGACTTGACTCATTGATCTTACTGCCTCTAAATGTGGTTAGATTGTTGTAAATCTGTCTGAAATGTCCCATCAGCTGCTTGAAAACAAGCATTTATTAGTGTGTGGACCACTAAACAAACTCTGACTGCTGATTTCACAAGGGTTATTCATTACTAGTTAGCATTAAGGGTTTTTTACCAACCATATAACATAACGACTGTTTGAATTGACTGATCCTTAAAAAGTAAGAAAACAACTTACCTGATTCTTACCTCATCTGACGTCATCTATAAAGATGTTCTATCATCGGGATGCTTGCAAGTATCTCTCGGTTTGGTTCTAGGGAACATATCAAACCAGAGCTGGACAATATTAACTTGTAACATCATTTAACAGGCCAACATACACATTTAAAAGAAATAGATAACAGTTATTGTACAAAAACAGAGAAACATAACTAAGGTCCCTATTGCAATTTTTAATGCAGACACAATCACCACACAACTGATAATTATTACTCATATTTGTAAGGCACTACCTGGTAAAGAAAGGCAAACAAGAAGCTTTACAATAAGCAATTGACACGGTAGCTGGACAACACAAAAGAACTGACAGGAGCAGTGAGAAAAAGGAGAAAATATGAAATCTTGGCATTCTGGCTGTTATTTAGAGTTCAAAGGCATTTCCTGCTGTCCATCATGCTCAGAATGGGCGGGGCCAGGTTCTGATTGGCTACAGAGTGACTTTGTCACCGCCTACCAAAGGCAACATGAGGCACTCCCCCTTGTAAAGTTCATGAATAAACAATATCGTCCTTATCATTCAATAAAAGTGTGCGGCACATTTGAGTCAGAACATACAGGTATAAAAACCGTACCAATCACAAATTACCAAAACAAATTCTGTCAGACTTACCATCAGCTGCCTTAGCATTACAAACACACATACACACATTAACACACGCACATTTGATATATATATATATATATATATATATATATATATATATATCAATTAAACTCACACTTTAACTAACTTGATGCATACAAAACAACAGAAGCATTAGATGTTTGCGGACAGCTGCAAAAAAATTTATTTAAACTTTGGTAAGCTCTAAATAAAAAATAGAATTACTTTTTTTTAAAAACAAAAAAAATGAAAATAAAAATAAAACCGTACCAATAAACAAAATTAAACTCATTCTATGAAATCATGATTTAATTGGCATACGAGTCGCTCAGTCCAAACTATTGTTGTTAAGAGCAAATGCTGACAGTCGAGTTCTTTCGCATTTTATCACAGTCAAAGAAAACTTCTTTTTAAGAAAGGTCTTCTATTGTTGATTCGCAATACAAAAATCATAATTGTATAATAAAATAAGGCAAGCCATGTGTCGAAGTGCACATATATAAAAGCAAAGATGGTACAAAACATAAAATTGCAACTGCTGGATCAGACACCAAAGGGAGATTAAAGCCTCCTTGGCCTTTGTTCTGCGTGTCTGCATGTCATTTACTATGCAATAATGGCCTCTGTTCTTTTGTGCTGTGGCTAAACTAGAAATTGACTCAAATGACATTATTGTACGCAATCACCGGTAAAATACATTAAAAAATTCTTGAGAGGGACAAAAGAAGCACTGGCTTGGACATCAGCATCACGAACACCAATACAAACCGATAGTGCTACCACAAACTGAACCGTGAGCCGACGGCGTCACAAAACCCACAGGATGTGACAATCACTGCACAGGAATGAAATTGGCAATTAAAATACACAGGAAAACAAAACGGTGCTCTTCCACAGAAACAATAATCAATTTGTTTAGCCTCTCGTAGCCTTAAGTGTAAAAATATATTTACATATAATACTATTTTATTTAATCTACACAGGAAGAATATACTGAACATCTGATTATTGGCATAGCAGAACAAAAAAAAAAACAAAAAAAAATTGCTGGCCTCTCATTGTGCAGGTGCTGATCTGAGAAGTACCATAGTGAGTTTTCAATTTCAGCGACGTTTGTGACGTTCCCCTCAGGTCAGAGTTTATATTGGTCCCACTGAATCAGGAGCAAGGCTGAAAGCCATGTGGAAAGGAAGGGTCCGCAATTAGTGTTCCACCTCGCTTTTTCTTTCACTCGACAGAAGCTCCATCAACCAGAGTCCTCCAGAAGGGCTGTTCTTATTTGTGAGCCCATTAAATTGAGCTGCGTCTTGGATTTTAGTGGCACTTCGATCTCCTTTCTCGAGTCTGGACTCCCCGACACTAAAGGTCGGTGACTTTATTTTCCAATGCAGCGGCGATCTGCTGCAGTCTGAGGGTCAGCTGTTTGCTCTGGGCGGCAGGGTCTTCCTCCAGCGACGAGATAATCTATGGATGGCATGGAGAGAAAGAGACAAATTTGTGCCATTTTACTCATTGATCAAAGAAGCAACAAATATGTGTAGCAGAGTATGTGAGTCAGTATGGAAAAGACTGTCACCTCACATATACTCTGATGTGTAATAACACCTACCCCGTCATAGTACTTGCTGGCATACTGGTAAAGTTGGTGCAAAGCAACCTGGGTATTCAACTTATCTGTGTGAGACTGAAGAAGGAAAAAGAGTCAAATGTGTTATTTACAAAAACATGCATTTAAAAAGAAATTATTAGGGCTGTCAAAATTAACGTGTTAATAATGCGTTAACGCAAATTCATTTGAACGGCACTAATTTTATTAACTGTTTGATCCATGGCCTAGACTGTAGTTGGAGAAATCAGCCATGGACATAAAGGATGAAGCAACAAATAGAAATGAGGGAAGAAAAGGGCTTACATTAACATTACTGTTCTGAAACAAGTGATGTTATATAGCCATCATAAGCTACCATTTTTCTGTTGAACTTTTATTAGACAGGAAATTCTCCAGAAAATAATGGCGTTTGGGGTAAAATGTGTTATTTTGGCAAGGTTGCCTGCCACATAATTGAGGTCGCTCCAACCTGCGGACATGGAAAACAACCCGCGGGAAAACCAGACTTGGCAACACAGTGCAGTTGAGTTCTGTTGACATTTGACAACTAACGTTATGCGTCACTCCATTGCTCTGATTGGTTGAAGGTCTATCCAATTGAGGTCTTTCCTGTTTCGGTTGAAACACGCCCCATAATCACAGCCCAATGGAGCAGTTTCAGACTCATATTCTGACTAGAATTGAGTGTGACGACGTCAGGCTATCATTTGTGTGCATCTCACAGGTCCACATGACCGCTTTCACATGAAGAATTTTTAATGCGAACCGTGCCCCGTTATGAACGAAACTGCCAGTGTAATAACTCCCTTTAATTATATTCTTGATTATAAAACGAGAGAATTCACTGCTTATTCTGAATTTTTAAGGAGACAGGAACAAGTTCTTTGAAAAACATCTATGGCCTTTGATACATGTCTAGTCTTCATGCTCTGAGTATGGTTTCACTTATAATAAACGTACATTTGCATAAACTATGCAGATTTGTCCATATTACCCATGTTAATTAGAGTATTAAAAACGTGAAAAATATTTAATTTAAGGTACATTTAGAACTGATAAAAATGGGTGATTTTTTGGGTGAATGGGTGAGTTGTGATTAATCGTGAGTTAACTCATGACACTCGTACGATTAATCAATTAAATATTTTAATCGATTGACAGCCCTAAAAATTACACAAAATATGAATTTATGTAAAACGTAGACTAACATTAAATTAAATGAAAAATAAAACAAATGGCAAAATAAAAAGTTAGAAAAAAATAAAATGTACATAAAATAATAAATAGAAAAAAATTATATAAAAGTATAACAAAACTAAATAGAAATTACATAAAATTTAAATATAACAAAAATAGAAATTACATAATAAAAATGACAAAATAGAAAAATAGAAAATAATAAAACAAAATAAATTAAAATAGAAAAATGACAAAATATTACATTAAACTAAACAGAAATGACAAAAAATTAAAATGACAAAATATTTACATATAAATAATTTATTATATATAAATATTTTGTCATTTTTATTGTTTGAATGTAGTTTTTATTTAGTTTTATTTGATATTGTCTATATATATATATATATATATATATATATATATATATATATATATATATATATATATATATATATATATATATATATATAAATGACATTATCAAATAAAACTATAACAATTCTCAAAATATAAAAAAAGAATAGAAATATAAAATAGAATAAAATAAACGTACACGTGAAATCTCCGCAAGGTGTGTGTTCATGTCTTGGTCACTGACTGAAACCATCTGACGGATGCCTTTGTAATAACTGAGAAGCAAAGATAACATGGTTACTTTAGCTGTGGTTACACATGTACAAACTGATTAACAGAATAGAAACCTACTCATCGACCATCTTCTTGTAAGTGGAGATTTCCTTTGCATAAAGCAGTTTGTTGCTAGGGGACTCCTGTGAACGAGAGATCAAGAGAAGGAACATGAGACAGAAAGCCAAGATGAAACTATAGGATTGATAAATGACATCTCCAGACGTTGCTGCTTACCCGGGTAAGTTTGTGCTCAGACTTGGTGCAGGCATCCATGAAGGTCTGGGCGATGACGGACAGAGAGGCGTCCACCACTTCAGTTACATGAACGTCAAAAATGAAGTGAGGGTTTTTCAAAATGTTCACCCAGAACCGTAGAGGCAAACTGCAGAAATACACAAAGAGCCATATACATTAATTTAATTGAAGTTAAAATATTATTAAATGACTTTAACACTTTTCTTTTTTCTTTTTTTAAAGTAACATTCACGGGTGGAACTCAGCAAAACTAAACAAATTATATATACAGTGAGGAATGAGGAAAATAAGTATTTGAACACCCTGCTATTTTGCAAGTTCTCTCACTTGGAAATCATGGAGGGGTTTGAAATTGTCATCGTAGGTGCATGTCCACTGTGAGAGACAATCTAAAAAAAAAAATCCAGAAATCACAATGCATGATTTTTTAACTATTTCTTTGTATGATGCATGTCATACAAAGAAATAGAGGACATGCACCTACGATGACAATTTCAGAGTTATTTTCCTAACTGTATATAAAAATGATGTTTTGTTTTGCTGAGTTCCACCTGCTTGTCAGTAAAATTAAAAAACAAGATGACAACCCAAGGTAAATCTGTTTTCCTCTAAAGTCAACCTGTCAAATTAAGCTTGAAGTACCAATCAATTTAGCTTAATAAAGACAACCACGGCAAAGCCTCCACTGAATAGAAATGCCATTTTATTTTAACTAAGGCGTTTTTGTTTTCTAACTAAGTTTCATCTCATTCCTTCAGTCCAGAGCTGTTTTTAATCCCTTGATCTAATGCCTGTATCAGCACCTTTTTATTAAATCAAAGAACATCATCGCAGAGAAAAAAAAAGTAATCTTAGACTTTTGGAATGAGATTTTAATACAACAATGTCCCAGCAGCACTTATGGAGAAGGAGCAATCCATAGTGAGTCAATACCAGAGTCCCGTTGGCCTTGACTTAGAAAAAACCCTTGAAAATAAATCAAAAACCTTGTTCGTGACTTACCCAGCAGTCACTGTTCTTCTGCAAAACAATAACAAGAAGGGTAATTTAATGGGCTGCTGATAGCAGTGGATGAGAGCGGACGTGCAACAGGAAAGAGAGTACTTCAAGCACGCTGATGCAGACCTCACCTGTCAATCTCTCTGCTCATCGAACAAGACACAATGTGAATATCAAGGCTAAACAAAGCACGCATAATTCAATCTGCTAAGCAAAAAAGGGTTTTGGAGAATTTCCCTCCAGTGTTTTCAAATCTCTGTTCCATAGTATGGTTTGTTCTTGTCATTGTGATAACTGGAATTGTGTGGTTAGTTAAATGTGAACAAAAGTTAGTCAGTGTGCTTTTAATATGCATGTGTGTGTGTGTGTGTGTGTGTGTGTGTGTGTGTGTGTGTGTGTGTGTGTGTGTGTGTGTGTGTGTGTGTGTGTGTACACACACACACAATATATTGCCAAAATGATTGGGACGCCCCTGCAGATCACTGAATTTAGGTGTTTCAAACACTTCCATGGCCATGGGTGTATAAAATCAAGCATGTAGACTACTTCTAAAAACATTTGTGGAAGAATGAGTATCTGAGTAGCTCAGGAGCTCAGTGAATTCAAGAGTGGTACTGTGATAGGTTGTCACCTGTCCAATAAATCCATTTGTGAAATTGCCTCACTACTAAATATTCCCCCCTCAACTGTTAGTGGTATTATAGCAGCAACTCAGCCACGAAGTGGAAGGCCACATAAAAATCACAGAGCGGGGTCAGTGTATGCTGAGGCACACAGTGCACAGTAGTCATCAACTTTCTGCAGATTCAATAGCTACAGATCTCCAAACTTCGTGTGGTCTTCAGATTAGCTCAAGAACAGTGCATAAAGAGCTTCATGAAATGGGTTTCCATGGCTGAGCAGCTGCATCCAAGCCTTACATCACCAAGTGCAATGCAAAGCGTTAGATACCGTGGTGTAAAGCACACCGCCACTGGACTCTAGAGCAGTGGAGACGTTTTCCCTGGAGTGACAAATCATGCTTCTCTCTCTGGCAATGTGCCACGTGTAAAGTTTGGTGGAGAGGGAATTATAATATAATATAATATAATATAATATAATATAATATAATATAATATAATATAATATAATATAATATAATATAATATAATATAATATAATATAATATAATTAATTTACCATTAATTATTTAAAAAGGCATTGGGCTAATCTTTTGAAAAAAATCTCATTGATTACAATGAAAGTCAATGAAACTCCTGAAGAAATAAAGTCATATAGCTTGGAATGACATGACATGAGAGTGAATAAATGATGACCAAATCTTTCATTTTTAGTGAACTATCCCTTTAAGAGAACGTTCAGAACTGCTGAGTGTCATACAGTGTTTACAGAGCTTCATACCTGTTGGTCTTCCAAATGTGGATGGTCTCTTCATCAACATTGTCATGTTTTAGTGCTTGTTCATCCAAGAAGTCAAAGAAATACTTGACTGCAGGTGGAACCACAGTCCCGGGACACAACACACTGCGGAAGAAATCATCCACAAACTGCTGCAGTGTCCCCTGTAACAAACACATAGCACATTACGTTCCATTTCACCTCATCCATTTCCAATTAAATTCATGTCTTAATGTGAATTAAATGTAAAAGCAAATCGAACTCACCTTCATAGAGAGCAGTCTGGTCAGGTAAATCTCTGTGATGGCTTTTGTCGTGGACTTGTCTTTCATACTTCCTCTCTTTGATTTCACATCATCTAGCTCATCCGCTGGTCTTACCAGGTGAAATACTTTATCATCCTCCAGCAAAGCATTTCCTGTTCAACAAAAAATTTGAAGGACTGATTAGCTTTTCCTGTTTAGAGAACAGTTATTTTGGACATGCTTGTTCAGCTCATTAGCTTGGGTTCAGTTCTACTTCACTGTTCATTTAGTGCACTTAGCAGATTTCATTCATTCTTTCTTTTTCCATCATTAAGGACTGTCAATATGTTTTGGACTATCAAGGGGATCAATAAGAAGCAATGCACTGGTGTCATTAAAATACAATTGGCCCAGTAGTTTAAGACTTAAATACACTTGAATGTCACTAACTTTCTTCGTGGTTGTCTTGATTCTGGTCGAAAGACTGCTGGGTGTGCAGAACTTTAGACAAGACAAGGGTGGCACAATCCCTCACCTAACACACACGCACACACAAAACAAAATAGATCAACATTTTATAAATTGTATTGTAAATATGCAATGGTATTGTATATTGCTTGATTCATAAAATATTACAGAATATCTATATATAATACAAAATAAAACACATTAAAATAAAATAAAAGCCCTGCAACTGACTAAAATAAATAAATAAATAACAAAAAAATAATAATTTTTTCTAAATTATTCTACAAATCAAATAATTTTAATTGACTGACAGTTATAGCACAGTCACATGCTTTTCAGGACAACATTATTTAGTGAGAAACATAGAGCCATCTTTTTTTTCTGACAGGAAGCACTTGCAAACACTCACATTGTAATGCGCTAGTGTGTTGATTCGTTTCCACCTTCCCTCTTTCTGTGATGTCAAGTCCAGATCAGACAGGATCTGCCCTGTAGAGCCAGGGCGCCACTCTGTGGCAAGAAGAGAAAGTAATGTCTTACAATACGGTATGAGGACGTAGAAAACACCCCAACAAACTTGCCTCTATCACTTGACAACCTGAGAAGAAGAAAATCCCTGGCTGTTTTTCCCCTACACTCCTTTTTAGCCAGATTCATCTGTCTGATGGATGATGCAAGACATCGGCTTTAACAATTCAGCACATTTGGAAGAACAACTCATTAAGAACTGCAGGAGTGCAGACCGACATGCACAAGATCCCACCATTAATCAAACCGCTATCTGTCCAGAGCTGGGATAAAGCGCGTCTTCCTCCAATTCCTTTAAATGCACCATGTTGTTAATAAAGAGAGCTATTTATGCGTGTTACTTTTCATGGAGTTAGAGGCTTTTAGAAATTCCCTTGCTGTACTGAATCATAAGCGCTGGGTGGTAGGGAAATTCAAATGTATGCAGCAGACGAGGTCTAACCGAGTGCGACGCTGTCCACCGTGGGTCTCTGGGAGTAGGGCAGATTCCTGTACACCTGTTCGATGATCTTCTCCTTCACCTGGGAAATGGTGTCACAGTTCAGGACTTTGACGGGGGTCACGTCGGGACCCTCACCATGAACCAGCACCTGCAGGGTCTAAAAAGTTCAAATAGGCTTTAGTATACTGGTGCCATCGAGTGTACAAAGGTCAGATAAGAATCACTAGTCAATTACTTAGGCTTAAAGGGTTAGTTCACCCAAAAATGAAAATTCAGTCATTAACTACTTACCCCTGATGGCATTCGACGCCCGTAAGACCTCTGTTCATCTTCGGAACACAAATGAAGATATTTTGGTTGAAATCTGATGGCTCAGACCGGATTAGACAGGCCTTCATTGACACCAATGTCATGTCCTCTCTCAAGACCCATAAAAGGCACTAAAGACGTCGTTACAAAGCCCATCTCACTACAGTGGCTCTACAGTTTTATCTAATAGTTTTTGTGCGCAAAAGAACTAAATAACGACTTATATAGTGATGGGCCGATTTCAAAACGAAGTTTCAAGCGGTTATGAACCAGCGTCTTGATTCAGGATTTGATCATGAAACGCTAATTCATAACGTTCAAAATAACTGTTTTGAAATTGGCCCATCACTACAAAAGTCGTTATTAAGTGTTTTTTGCGCACAAAAACTGTTCTCGTTGCTTCATACAATTATTATAGAACCACTGTAGTGAGATGGACTTTGTAACGACGTCTTTAGTGCTTTTATGGGTCTTGAGAGAGAAAAAGACATTGGTGTCAATCAAGGCCTGTCTGAGCCATCGGATTTCAACAAAAATATCTTCATTTGTGTTCCGAAGATTAACGGAGGTCTTATGGGTGTCAAACGACAATAGGGGAAGTAATTAATGAGAGAATTTTCATTTTTGGGTGAACTAACCATTTAAATCTTGGTTGTAATCTGCTAACAAAATAATAGTATTGTTTTTTGCTTGTTTTTTTTCCAAGATCGCATGAATCGTTCTCCGCCAAACAGTTTCCTCCGACGGATAATGGCTGTTCAGTCCCCGAGGAGCAGTTTTACAGTCGAGAATGAGATTACAGACTTACTGCTGGCCAATGAAATGGTGTTAGGAGAACATTGATGGACACACTAACACTGTCTGCTTTCCTGAGTCTCTCTTACAGTGAGACTCATTGTGTATTAACAAGCTCTACATTGAATGGATCCCTTACCGACCATTTCGGCTAGGAAACCACATTTGTAGATATATTAGGAGTAAACAGACATACCACACACTGCAGAGACAAGTGTAGATGCTAAAATATGTCTTCCAGGGAATTGCATTATCAGAAATGATACTGTCCTACTGGAAAAGAGAAAATACTTTGTAAAAAAAACTACAAATACTCACCAAAACACCGTACTCAACATCATCTCCCAGAAGTCCCGTATCATTCAGAGTGTACTTGGCTTTCTTCATCTTGGCATCAACTGGACCTTTTTCCACCTGGTGTTTAATGGCCTTAAAGAGCTTATAGAGCGGCTCACCAGCCGAGTCCTGCAAGAACACATTAGTCATAGTCAGCCAACATAAAGAAATCATTTCTGGGATTATATTCATAGCAAAATTGTTCACCTTCAGGAACTGGTAGAGACATATTGACATCCAGTTACACAACATCCTCTCCACAACAGTCTCAGATCTAAACAGGAAACACAGACAGATGATATCATGCCAGTACAGTAATTTCCTAAAAATGTGGCTGCATTATCTTGCATTCGGATAATTTATGATCTTCATTTGAACTATCCTTATATTGATGGCTAAAAATCACAAGAATGTTCTTTCTCAGTCTCTTTTCAGTGGATGCATTGAAACATTAAACAACAGCAATAAAACGGTTCAACAGAACCCCTGATCTCGAGCTCGGATAAATTATGATCTTCATTTGGATGATCTGGATATTGATGGTTGAAAGCTTGAAGGTTCAAAACAATTCTCAAAAAAGTGACCCCTTTAATGTAATGAATGGTTCAAAAAGACATGTTACCAACAGTCTAAAACACTGAGTCTCATTTACTAATAATTGTGTGAATAATAAAATAATAAAATAAAAAAAATTGTGAATTTGGAGTATTCTAAATGAGTGTCCATGTGCATGAGGTTGATCATTTGCATAAAACACACCCAAACCATCTCCATATAAGGGCTTTCCCCACACACTTTCCTTACAGCCTTTCGTTACTATCTTCAACCTTGGCGGACACGCTTTCGCCTGGTCATCAAGCAATGCCAAGTGTGCCATTCTCACCAGTTCTCATAATAAACACCTTTTATACAATCCCAGATAACTGACCTCTCATTAGCCAGCTGTACATACGCATATATCAGCGTTATTCTGAGAAACTTTACTGCTTTTCTTATACTCTATATGATGCAATGTATTCAAGATTAAATGTAATATTTTTTTATATAATTGTATGGATTATACAATTAATGCAACATACTTCAATATAATTATAGTCATGTTATGTTGAAGTATAACTTCTTTACATGATTATAAGGTTTTACATGATAAAACATGATTTATAATAAAGATTATAATAACATGATTGCCTTAAAATAGTTTGTACGCAAATTTGTGTACACCCATGCTTAGTAAATGAGACCAACTGTTCTGTATAATTTATAGCATCATATGTAAGAATATGTAAGCAAAATTAACAACAGAACAAAAATATGCCAAAATAAATCTGATTGGATCAAAACAGAAATCAAACTAAATGTCATGCTTGTGAATTTAGACCAAATTTAATCATGGACTCCCCTACTAAGGTGTTCTGAGCTGTTGTTAAATAGTACAAATTAAAAGGGTCTTTTATATTCTGGTCTAAAGTCCATCATTAAAAGTGCACTATGCTAGCCTAGAAATCTAGACGCACCCTAGCGGCAGCAAATCTAATCTGCCGCGAGCATCGTCTAGCAACTCTCAATACACGTCTGAGCTGTAAAAACTCTGTTCAGGCCAATCACATCGTGTATAGAGTCGGTGGGCGGGGCTTAACATAATGATGGCCGAGTTGCGCTTGCATGCTACTAGTAAACACAAAAGCTGGCGAACGGCGGTCTTTTGCATCAGCTTTGACCACGACTCTGGAAGACTTGGAGAAAAGAATGGCACTCAAGTAATTCTTAAAAAGGGAAGATGTGTTCGGAGTTTTGCCAAACAGATATGGCGAAAGTTTGATCTGTAAACTAGCTCCGTTTCAACTTCGTTGTTCTGGTTGGTTCTATCGCTATCCAATTGCGTGCAGAGGGAGTTTGAAAGACAACCGTTTATCCCGCCCCTCGGACTGAGCCCTGTCAATGGTGAGTTTCCAGACCAAACATCTTGATGTGGGTCTGGCTTGTCAGGCTAGCACTATGCAACATTTCCGTCCATTAGAGGGCGTCTATTCAAAACAAAGGGGTAGTTTGATGACACCAAGTTTGAGCGCAGCATCTTGGGACATGTGGTTTTCACCTCACAGCCAGTAGAAAAGAATCAGGATAGGACTCGGAGAGAAATCATGTTCATGGATGCGATTATTAACGTTACTGTTCACATTATTGTTCACACTGCTAAGAGACAGGCGACTCCCTCGGGTGCTATGCTGAGATGTCCCGGGTCATAGCAATTTTCTCACAATTTACAAATAGTTGGAAACATTTGGGATATTGTAAGAACTCAACTGAACAAAACATATAACACTGGCCTAGTGGTTTTTGGATATTTTACTGCAAAAATACTACATAGTTCACCTTTAATCTGTCCAAACCATAGCAGATTTTTTTTTTTAGTATGATCACTAGCTAAGTGAGAAACAATAGTGAGCCAAATTTGATTTGCTGACGGTTCTGACCTGCGGAGCATGAGTTTGGGATTCTTGCCGTGGACATAGTCGTCCATAAGCTCCAGCAGGAGGGTTGTCATGATGTCCGTGTAGTACTCCAGCTTGCCATGTAGTGCTACCGTCAATAGGGAGGCAAAGTAAACCTTATGCCTGGCGTTGAACTCCTGCCGGCCCTCCAGGGTACGAATGAACTACAACACGCAGATATAGTACATAGCAAGTCAGCTAATACGTCACATCCAGAATAGAAAATGCATTTCAAAATGCCATCAGAGTGAAGTCTGAAAATGATGTTAAGGGTCTCACGTTGATGAGGAAGGTTTTGCTGTTCAGGAGATTGGAGAACTGGTTGAGAGCCTGGTCTACAATGGCTCTGCGGGATTCTGGGATATCCAGTTTGCCAGTGATCATGACATCGTTGGCTCCATCTTTGGAAGGCAGGAAGAAAACGCGGTTGGTGTAGTTCTTGTAGTCCAGGAAAGGGATTCGAGCTTCACTCAGATCACTAGTGTGGTCCTCCATCTCTATCATAAGATCTAAGAGAAACAAAGAGTTAAGTGTGATAAAGCTCATCTTTGTTCTTCTAAAAACCAAATATTTGCTGAAGTGACCAGCAAAAAACAAGGAAACCATATGTAATCATTAGTTTATTTTCATCCAAAGACTCCAAAAAATGATAAATTATTTGGGAAGCAAAGGTCTGTCAGTATGAATGGCTTGATATTTTACCTGTGAACTCTTTTTTACAGCGATCTCGGACACTCTCCTCTAAATTCGCCAGCTGATTTTTGATCTTCTCATACTCTCGTTCGGCCTGCTGGCTTTTCCTCCTGTAAACGTGCAAACACAAACATTATTTTTAATCTAATTTACTTAATTCACTTACAGCTAATGACTTATGCTTATGACTTAATTTTGTCCTGATAGTAGAGAGGGGGGAGAGGACATACTGATCATTGGTTTATTTGCTGTTCAAAGTGACTTTTAATTTATTTACTTAATTTAATTGACTTATTAATCAATTTAAATACAACACCTTTTTATTTTTTAATGATACTAGAGCATGAGGACAGGACATCCAGATTATAGGTCT
The DNA here is from genome assembly GCF_024679245.1 of Pseudorasbora parva. Classification (NCBI taxonomy): domain Eukaryota; kingdom Metazoa; phylum Chordata; class Actinopteri; order Cypriniformes; family Gobionidae; genus Pseudorasbora; species Pseudorasbora parva. The sequence goes on along the minus strand of NC_090191.1, from coordinate 31,292,479 downwards.
GTTTGCTGTTGCATGGTTAGTTCACCCAAAAATGAAAATGACCCCATGATTTACTCACCCTCAAGTCATCCAAGGTGTATATGACTCTTCTTTCAGACGAATAAAAGTTGAATTATATTTTACAAAAATCCTGGCTAATCCAAGCAGTATAATGACTATTGAAGGGAATAATGAAGGGAATGGCAGCATTATAAAAGCAGGGAGCCATTATAATGGCTCTGTTTTTGAAGTTCATAAAAATGCATCTTTCCGTCAAATAACGTGCTCCACACGGCTCCGGGAGGTTAATAAATGCCTTTGGAAGTGAATTTTATGCGTTTATGTAAGAAAAATATCCACATTTAAAACTTCATAAAGTAACATTTCGGCCGATCACCTGTTGAAAGTGCCTCTGCAATTCAAAGGCTAACACAACGCTATTAAGGCGTACACATCTTGAACTTCGAGAGGGCACTTTCAACACTTTTCCATGGAATGAGATCAGCCGGAACCTTAATTAAAATAGAATTTTTTTTACACAAAAGCAAGCATTTGTTTCAGAAGGCCTTTATTACCATCCCTTTACCATCCCTTTAATCAAAGTGAATATTAATTTGTTTTCAGAATTTCTGTTTAATTTACTCATTTATTGTGTTATAACTTTTGTATTACCCTTTATTTGTTTACTTTTTTATTTGTTATATTAGACAGAGAAGACAGGAAAGGGTACAGAGAAATGGAGGGAATGAGACATATGGGGGAAAAGTCTGAGTCTGAGCGTGTGCGCGTGCGCAACTCACTAGACCACAGCTTTGAAATCGAAGTTATTAAGTTCACATTATTACAGTCTGGTGCACTCTGAAGTTTGTTACCTGTAGCAATAGATCGACGCTGCAATGAAGAGGACCATGGGAATGAGGACAGCCGGAATGATGATATAAAGAGGAACCTCGTATTTCCTCTCAAAGCGTACAGTGCCAACTTTCCACTCGCCATTTCCAAATTTTATCTGAAAGAGACAAGAAGCTTTGAACACAGGGCAAAATTGGTCAGAACTGTGATTAAAACTTGAGGAGAACAGTCTCTAACCAGAAGATCCATGGCCTCTGAGCTGGTGTCTCTGCGATGGCGTCTGAAGGTGGATTTAGGAGGGCTGGAGGGGGCTACGAGGAACAACTTATCGTCCTCTAGGATTGTTACCACGCACGGCTCATCTCCCACAAACGCCTGGGCCTCTTTGGCAGTCATGGCTTTGGAAAATCCTCGACCCTGTAACACAGAAAAGCAATGAAGCGATGACTTTTTTAAACGCACAATCGCCATTTACGGAAACAAAACTCCCTTATAAAATATATTTAGCGTAAAATCCGCTGTTAGCAATAATACTTGCATTAACATTGATGATGCTGCCTTCCGTGATGGCTTTTTCAGACAATTTTTCAAATGTGGGGTCTAGATGGTAAACGAAATCTGTCAAGTTCTCCACCAAGTTGTCCAGCTGGATCATGGTTCTTAAAGACATAAACGTCTTGTTCACAACCGGAGAAAGGAACTCCAGTAGGGTTTCGTTCTTGGAGATAACTTCTTGAACGAACTGCAGGAAAGAAAACAAGTCAGTTTATCTCTGTATAAAACATATTTCACAAATGTCTGCGCACTAAAAAAGAAATGAGACAGCAGGATGTCAGCTGTGTGATGAATGTTGCTTATTAACATTAAGAGAGCAGAGAGATGGAGGGAAGGAAATATTAGGTAGAAGCAGACAGAGGAGAGTGAGGGAGGAAAGGGAACACTTCAGGTTAGAACCAAGCAATGGGTTATGACAGCTAGACATTTGATCAAAAGGAAATGACATGAAAATGAAATGCTGACATTTCTTAAGAGCCAATCAATAACATCTGAAAAGACAAAAATAGGAAGCCAGAAGATTTGAAAATGAAAGCAAAAGCAACTTGTTCAGTTATCATGATGAAAATAAAAAATGCTAAACAATAACTTAAATGTCGACATGTTTATGCAACGTTGTCGAATGGCTTCAAAAGACTTTGAATATAACAGCATAAGATAATTAGACTACATTTATTGTGATTTTTTATTCATTCATTAAGGAGTTTGCGTCACTTCCAAATCCAGCCTTGCTTATTGTAAGAGACCACTAACTTGACCACAGCAAAAGAATCATTACAAATATATATGAGTCACACACCTCCATGTCACTAGAATTGGGATTTAACTCGTCAGAAGAGGGCAGCACTCGCATGGTGGCTCTTTGCACTTGATCGAATCCAGATCCCATCACTTGGATCTTACGGCCGCCGCTAAAAACACACACACAGAGACATGTAGCACTTATGTACACAGCCATATATTCTTACCAAAGGACCTTTGAAACATGTTGTCCTATTTGTGATTACATTTTCATAGCCATTGCACTCAATGTTAGAGATGCATAATAGTGAGCGACAGTAAAGCAACCTGTATGTGTGAGCAAAGACTAAGAACAGACTTACCAAACAAAGCTGGTACGTGGCAAGTAATCTGTAACTTTGGGATTTGCTGAGTATTCGAATCCGCTGACTTCTTTGGAAGTGTCCTTGCCATACTTCACAATAACAGGCAACTTATCTGAAGGAATCTTCTGTCCTTTATATGGGCCTGTCTTGCAGGTGATCTCCTGGCCAAATATCAATCTGCATGTTTGAAAACAGAGAGGCACAAACAGCACTGGATAAAGATCCAAATCTGCTTTATTTCTCCCAGAAATCTATTACTTGCTTGTTACTCACACTTCACAAGGCTCTCTGTCCACTGTGATGCTGATGTCATCTTTACTAGCCGTGTCTAGGTGCTGTCCTGTGATAGTGATGATGGTTCCTCCAGCAGCTGGGCCTTTAGAAGGGGACACGGCCTGAGGGACAGGATCCTTGAAGATGGGAAGAAAACCCTTTCTCTTAACATTTGCTCACTTATTCACAATTTTTATTTGCTCACTTTATTAAATATTAATAAGGATATGTCTGCGCAGTCAATGTTTAGGAGAAAACATAACATTAACTTAAATTGAATCTCTGAAAATATATAATATTAATATTAATAGTGTATACATACACTACCTTTTGGGGTAAGCAAGATTTTAGTTTTTTTTTTGTTATGAATACAATTTATTCAGCACTGATGCATTAACCTGATAAAAAGTGACAGTAGACATTTATAAAGTTACAAAAGATTTGTATTTTAAATACATTTTGTTCTTTTAAACATTCTATTTTTTAGAGTCCAGAATTTTTTGTATGTGTGTGCAAATGTTAATATATTTAGCATCGCAACTATTTTCAACATGGATAATTATAAAAAATGTCTCCTAAGAACCAAAGCAGCATATTAGACAGATTTCTAAAGGGTCATGTGACACTGAAGACTGAAATAATAGCTGCTGAAAATTCAGCTTTGCCATGACACAAATAAATTACATTTCAGAATATATATATATATATATATATATATATATATATATATATATATATATATATATATATATATATATATATATATATATATATATATATATATATATATATATATATATATATATATATATATATATATATATATATATATATATATATATATATATATATATATATATATATATAAAAAGACGTAGCTTGATGACGCCTTGATTTCACAGAATCATATGAGCCGTTGTCTTCTACAGCAGGTAGAAAAGGATCCGACAGGACTTGGGCAGAAGACATATTCATGGTTGAGCTGATGTATTAAAGATCTATTAATGTTACTGTAGTATGAAGCAGGGTGGGGATGAAAGCTTTGGAGCGTAACAAGGCTGCTGGAGCAATTGCTAATGAGAGAAGAGTACAACACACGGCTCGAGAGCAGTGGAGCTTTTTTAATCCGCTTCTAATTTCGCTTCTTCCGGTCATGGATATGTGGGATAACGCGACTGCTTTATCATATTTGATACATTTGAATTTGTTTAAAGTTATGTTATAATGCTACTCTGTGCATTCACTTGGCAGTTACTATGAATAATAATTAAATAATAATAATTTGTTACATTTATATAGCCCATTTCAAGGCGCTTTTTTTCCGAAGGACATCCTGGGATCTTAATGACAGAGAGTCAGGACCTCAGTTTAACATCTCATCCGAAGGACTCAATATTAGTCATGGTAAAACAAAAGATGTAACATTTGTAACATATTTGAATCCCAAAATCTTACATATCGTGCCTTTAACAGCATGATCACTGGATAAGCAAGCATGATCTGTTACTGGATAACAGCATGATCACTGAATTCCTGCTAGTCTAACCTTTTCATTTCAGAGTTGCAATAACTTAGAAAAAAGATTACAATCTGAGAAACTAGAAACTTTTATTTTGTATGACTGAGAAAACTGCCACAATGGATTCATAACAGAGAAAGCAGTTACCCTGTAAGTGAATGACACCTCTGACTGTCCTACTCTCCCCCCTTCAACTTCCACTTCCACCGGCCCGACCTGGCTGGGCATATTTGGCAGGTCTACAGGGGGTGGTGAGGGAAAAGGCCCGATCTCACATACAACACTGAAACACAAGGGTAGAACAGAACTATTAGCTCTTTCTAACTTACATATACAGGGATGTAATAGGCTCTATATACTCCATGTATATTCATATATTATGGTGTTCATGCATTACCTGGTAGAGACTGAGTATCTTTCTGGCTGATGTGTGCATGCCACTCCAGCCACAGTGATTCTCTTAATGTCCTCCCGCTTGATGCCCAAGTTAGAGCCTTTTATTGTAACAGAGATCTGTCCATTCATCGGCCCATACCGGGGAACAATCTGGAATGAAAGCAGAACAGCAAATTCAAAAGTGGCCTATAACACTCATAACCGTAAACTAGACTTACAAAGATCACACATAACGACTGAGCTTTTGAGTGATACAGCTGCTTTGGAGAAAATCATTTGCCAGATGACAAATAATAAACCACCATCAGGCGCAGGCAGCACGTTCATTAGAGTCTCAGATGGATTCAACAAAACACTAGAGTGAGAGACCGAGTTTGTGAATACCAAAGCAGCCATCTATATATCATTTAGGCATGAAAAATTTAGAAGAGGATGAAAAGAAATGGTGTTTTATAGAGAAGATGAGAGAGAAGATGAAGAGTGGAAATTTATGAACTGCATTTGAACCGGGATTGGTGATTTGTAAATCGCTGACGTCACGCCAATGAGATATTCTTGGATGCATTTTGAGTTTAGCTTGAAGTGTGACAATCAAATTTATGAATTGTATGCATTCCTAGTGTTAGCAAAGTTCAAAATAGGATTGAGTGATTGTAGAAAGACTAGAAGAATGGTCCTCACATCTGTGATCTTTGGAGCTGGACACTGTTGCAGCTCATGGGTACACAGGCTTCTGTAGATGCAGGATTTTGGGACGTCGCACCACACGCATTTATATTTCGAGTCAGCGTTCTTACACAGACTGCAGTCCTCACGTCTTACTGAACAGTTGTACAGCACCACTGGATAGAAAATAGAGGGAAAAAAATAACAGACACTGAATTTATCAAGCCTTTTAGCCTTTTATCATCTTCAACAAAGGCTAAAAAAGGTTCCTTGGTCTATTTGTTTTGTAGAGAAATAAACATTTCATTAAACTGCTGTTTATCAGTATGCTTTCAGAAATTACGAGTTATGCAAATGAGGCTGTTTGCTGCTGTAAGCAGTGATTTATTAGTCACATTTAGCACAAAGATATGCATTCAAGTTTGATGCCGTCACCAAACTGTCCAACTGAGATTCTCACAGTTTTTGTGGCAGAAAATCTCTTCTCAGAATGTGTAGGCTGAAAGACATTTGTTATTTATATTTTTTAATATACTGAAGTTTGGTTGATGCATAGCTTACTACATTATCATAAAGTGACATTTGACCGTAGCTTAAAGGGATAGTTCATGTGTAGACCATATACGGTGAAAATGTATGGACAAAGTGTCCGTGACATCACCCAAAGGTTTCCGAAAGAGCAATTTTGAAGTCCAAAAATGGGCAGAGCCGGCTGCCAGCGCATAACTGCACGTCACTCTCAGATAGCAGAAAATGGGCAAAAGAGGCAGGACGTGGGAGGAGCTGAGGTGCCTGGTTGCTAAAAAACACGCCTGTCTAGCTTGACCATAGCTGCAATCCACCAGTCCCTCGAGTGGCCACGACCTTAATTATGCATAACTTTAAGGCTTATATATTAGGCCTATAATTTAAAATGATGAAAAAAATCAACCCTCTCACAGTTATCATGAAGTGCAAAAATTAGCAAGATAGATCAAAACCACTTTTTGTACCAGGCTGTAAACATATTTTTTCTACTTTTAACACCTTAGGGTCCTGTGGAATTGACTCCCTTTTGGAGCCTGCCGCTTTGAAAACGACATATTCCATTTAAAAACTGCACATCAAATCAACCTGGTTTGTAACGAATCTGCATAATGCCCCCCGTGCATTTGGTTATTGGCCTGTGAACAATGTCTACTTTGACCTGAGGCCTAGATGAGTGTGTTTTGTGTTGTCGACATGTCAAGACACTGTTTTCTATGCTGTGAAAGCAAATCCACTTTCCATGCACTTCAAAAGACTCAGTGAAGTCTAGGATGAAGAACGACGGCTCGGGATCAGATTGAAACAGTAAAACTGATGCCATCGTTACGGTTTGTACAAGTCTCTGAAAGCCTATGGAGCTGAAATTCAGATACGGTAAGTGGGTGGACAAATCGCATTTGCCATTTGACCAATCAGAGGAGAGCATATCTCTCTGAAAGGAGGGGTTAAGAGAGAACAAAATGTTTAGCAAACTATTTCAGACACTGAGAAAGGAGGTGATGCTTCAATGTATGTTATGAGTTTTTAGACCTTGGATGCACGTAAACCTATTATAGGCGACCTCCAGAAAACAACAAGGAACCTTTGAAACAGCATAATAGGGGCATTTTAAAGTAGTTCGACCATAAATTACAAACTATTTGATGCACATTTTTTTTATCTGAAAAGGTGGCATTTTCGAAAGTGCTCATCTGATAAATATGTCTAAAACATCCCTAGTTGGACATAAAAACAAGATTCGTGAGATCATTTTACAAAATGTAAATGATAACTTATGTTAATCTGCTTATTATAACACATTCATCAGAAGTTTAACCTTCCCAGATCTTCAAGATCCACGTTTGCTGGATGAATGCAGTTTTAGAGGAGTTTTCCGCAATCTATTATTAACCAAAAACATTGAAATATACCTTTGAGGGTGCTGTCAATCTTCCTCTCGGTCTCCTTATCCTTTATGTAGAACGTCACATTCACCTCTGGTTCTTTGTCATATGCAAACTGGCATAAAAACAGCAGAATGTGTCATTAAACATGCAAACAGATAAAGGCAAAACAGATCACTTGAACAATTGTGTGCACAGTAAATTCTCCCCTGATGTCTTTGTGAACGTGATCACTATGTGTTTGCAACGCCCACATGGGACTGAGCTCTACACACAAATGCAGCTCAATAGCTGTGAGTACCATATTGGCTGGTGCTCAAACTTCAGAAACAAATCAGTGTGTGAACAGAGTATTAGGGAGGAAGTGAGGGAGACATATGAGGAGGAATAGGACCAGAGCGTACTGACCTCATATCCCTCAAATCTGTACTTTGACCCCTCAGCCTCCACAGTCACCTCGCCCACCTGTTTCATGAGCTCAGTGCCAATCTGAAAGGTTTTGCCCTGAGAGAGATGGAGAAAGAGTAATGTTGTTTATGAAGACTCTAAAAGAAAGCATTTTACTATTAAAAACAGTGCTGACAAATGGCCAGAGATACTAGGTAAATGTATTTATGTATTACATTGCTCTCTGAAATACTTGATTCTTTGTTAAACCTGTCAGTATGTCCTGACAGTAAAATAGGAGACAGATAATCGGTGAAAAAAATCAAGGTCCTTTGGCTCCTTGGAGATAAATCATTGATAGAAAAATGTATGTGTTCAGGCACAAATTTTCAGACTTCATTAAGCTACACAATTGCATGGGTCCACTTGTTTAAGCAGCAATGGATTAAAAACAAAAGGAAGGAATTAAAATAACTGTGTGGAAGCATTTTAAGTGTAATAGTTGCTGGGTATGTGATATGTAATGGCTGTGAAACACTGAAGGTACAGTCTTGTTCAAAATAATAGCAGTACAATGTGACTAACCAGAATAATCAAGGTTTTTAGTATATTTTTTATTGCTACGTGGCAAACAAGTTACCAGTAGGTTCAGTAGATTCTCAGAAAACAAATGAGACCCAGCATTCATGATATGCACGCTCTTAAGGCTGTGCAATTGGGCAATTAGTTGAATTAGTTGAAAGGGGTGTGTTCAAAAAAATAGCAGTGTGGCATTCAATCACTGAGGTCATCAATTTTGTGAAGAAACAGGTGTGAATCAGGTGGCCCCTATTTAAGGATGAAGCCAACACTTGTTGAACATGCATTTGAAAGCTGAGGAAAATGGGTCGTTCAAGACATTGTTCAGAAGAACAGCGTACTTTGATTAAAAAGTTGATTAGAGAGGGGAAAATCTATAAAGAGGTGCAAAAAATGATTGGCTGTTCAGCTAAAATGATCTCCAATGCCTTAAAATGGAGAGCAAAACCAGAGAGACGTGGAAGAAAACGGAAGACAACCATCAAAATGGATAGAAGAATAACCAGAATGGCAAAGGCTCAGCCAATGATCACCTCCAGGATGATCAAAGACAGTCTGGAGTTACCTGTAAGTACTGTGACAGTTAGAAGACGTCTGTGTGAAGCTAATCTATTTTCAAGAATCCCCCGCAAAGTCTCTCTGTTAAAAAAAAGGCATGTGCAGAAGAGGTTACAATTTGCCAAAGAACACATCAACTGGCCTAAAGAGAAATGGAGGAACATTTTGTGGACTGATGAGAGTAAAATTGTTCTTTTTGAGTCCAAGGGCCACAGGCAGTTTGTGAGACGACCCCCAAACTCTGAATTCAAGCCACAGTACACAGTGAAGACAGTGAAGCATGGAGGTGCAAGCATCATGATATGGGCATGTTTCTCCTACTATGGTGTTGGGCCTATTTATCGCATACCAGGGATCATGGATCAGTTTGCATATGTTAAAATACTTGAAGAGGTCATGTTGCCCTATGCTGAAGAGGACATGCCCTTGAAACGGTTGTTTCAACAAGACAATGACCCAAAACACACTAGTAAACGGGCAAAGTCTTGGTTCCAAACCAATAAAATTAATGTTATGGAGTGGCCAGCCCAATCTCCAGACCTTAATCCAATTGAGAACTTGTGGGGTGATATCAAAAATGCTGTTTCTGAAGCAAAACCAAGAAATGTGAATGAATTGTGGAATGTTGTTAAAGAATCATGGAGTGGAATAACAGCTGAGAGGTGCCACAAGTTGGTTGACTCCATGCCACACAGATGTCAAGCAGTTTTAAAAAACTGTGGTCATACAACTAAATATTAGTTTAGTGATTCACAGGATTGCTAAATCCCAGAAGAAAAAAAATGTTTGTACAAAATAGTTTTGAGTTTGTACAGTCAAAGGTAGACACTGCTATTTTTTTGAACACAACCCTTTCAACTAATTGCCCAATTGCACAGCCTTAAGAGCGTGCATATCATGAATGCTGGGTCTTGTTTGTTTTCTGACAATCTACTGAACCTACTGGTAACTTGTTTGCCACGTAGCAATAAAAAAATATACTAAAAACCTTGATTATTCTGGTTAGTCACATTGTACTGCTATTATTTTGAACAAGACTGTATATGGCAATACATTAATATAAGCCTATATAATCAACCCCAAGCTTTTTCTAGGGCTAATGATTTATTTTTACAAGCAGTTTTGGGTAACGTTAGAGCTGTTCCACGCATCTCTAGTCCCAGGAAAGCTACATAGTCGGGCATAGTATCATGTCTCTTATATCACTTCCTATATAATGTATTAATGTTTAAAAGTTTGGGTCAGTATGATTTTTATTTTATTTTAAGAAATCTATACTTTTATTCAGCAAGGAATTTAAAAAAGTAAGAGTAAAGTACAAAAAAATCTATTTCAAATAATGCTGTTCTTACTGCAAAGAATCCTGACAAAAATGTATCATGGTTTACAAAAAAATATTAAGTAGCACAACTGTTTTTCAACATTAATAATTTGCGAAAATCGACCCCAAACGTTTAGACGACATAAAATAATCATTCATTTTAAAAAAATTGAATTTTAATCATTAATAAACTTAAACCAATATCTCATTTCCATTTATTTACAATATTTAGTCAGCATCTGTTTAAAATGTTAGACAATGCACAGTCACCAGGTACTTATTGCAAACTAAACCCATTCTGGATCATATTAAGGCCATCCTGACTGTACATTATCCCTTACATATCTTTGGGAAACGTTTTTTGTTTTTTACTGTAGAAATGCATGTACTTTACCACATATTTATTTAGATTTTTGCCCTGAAATTGGATGGGAGTTTTGATGCCAACAGGAATAAGCAGAGGTTCGGGGATCTCAAACCGAGGACACCTGTCCTCCTGCAAGAATAAATACAGAAAGAAAATCAAATAAAACTATTACTCATCATGTGTCGTCACCAACAGATGATCGCTCGACATCTAATAATGCACAAACAGGCATATTAATTTATACATGCATTAATTAAATATCATTCTAACCTCCATGTGTTTGATGATATGATCACCCACGACAGACTCATCTCTATCACTGCATGCGTGATCCTGAACATTCCACTGGCAGCCCCACTTACTCGTCACACATGTGATACACCTGGAGAACACACAACCGGCCAATCAGAAGGAGGGACAGAGATTAATCTAAACAATGGGGTACACGTTTTCAAAAAGCTGCCTGATACTTACGGAGTACTCTCTGATCTTTTCACCACGGCTGTACAGTCGTAGAACTCAAATGCACTAGTTGCCACTTCAATGCCATCATTCACTGTAATCTTCACTGGCACTGCCACAAAATCTACACACATGCATATGGGAAATGGGAATCATATTAATTCATAAGAGAGGAGTAATTCTTAAGAGCAATTCTGAACTTTTCGAGATCAATGGGTGTTAGCAGCACAAAGGTCATGGGTTTGATTTCCAAGAAAAGCAAGCCTTGATAAAAGCTTCTGTAACTGTAGAATCTGAATTCCGCTTCAGTGTAATTGTTTCATCTGATCAGTTTCCAAATTAAAAATCACAAAACTAGCAAATTACAAACATGATGAAATGAAAAATTATTCACGCCTGACGGCATTTTTAGGGATTCTGCTCAACAAACACCATCTGTTTGTTCAGGGAATGAAGGAGGCAGCGAGAGGACGGCTTCACGGTAGCTGATTATTAAAGTTAAAGGCAAACAGGATGCTGTACCTTGCGTCTCAGGGGTGGGCGGTATGAACTTAGAGGTCGGGAGTGTACAGATGACCCGCGAATCTTTCATAGTTGCGTCATTTCTGTAGTCACCAAACTCACACGTAAGTTTGTCAGGACTGTTGATACTGGGGAGGGAGGCGACGTTGATCTCCACCTGCAAGTTGCAACCAGAGAATATGGATTTAACATATAATAAAATAAATAAGAATATGTTAAATACATCAGTTCTCAAACATTTTGAACATTGAAATTATGCGTTTGTTTTGATTATTGTATTACAATTTTTAAATATTGAATATATAGGGCATACAGTTTTTTAATTAAATAATATAACAATTATTATTATATTTTAAGCATGATATAATTCAAACATTTAATTGAATAATAATAATAATAATAATGTAATAATAATAATAAAGTAATATTATTATAAATATTAACTTTTTTTCAATCTCTTAATACGATTTTATTGATTTCCATAACTTTTCCTGTTCAGATGTATATATATAAACACATAAAATCAAAATTTTATAATTCCCCTACATTTCCAGGTTTTGCATGACTGGGAACCCTAAAATATGCAATGTGATAGATGGAGTCAGGAGTGTACTGCCATTATTCATTACAACTGATCCAGGGAGTTCATTATGGTATACAGGAAGCTATGAGGCGCCACGTAGGATTTAAATCAAACTTCGCTTATCAATACATACATAACACACGTGCATATACACCTATACATTACTTGCATATACATGTATACTATTGGATGTTCAAAATACATATATGAAATACACGTGCACACTAATATGAAATCCATACCAATACATATAATGTTAATAATGAATGCACACTTGTGAATAACTTGCATATACATATACACTTTCATGCATATACACCTATAAACACTCACACATACATATAAACTTCCATGCATATACACCTATAAATACTCGCATATACATATAAACTTCCATGCATATACACCTATAAATACTCGCATATACATATAAACTTCCATGCATATACACCTATAAATACTCGCATATACATATAAACTTTCATGCATATACACCTATAAACACTCGCATATACATATAAACTTCCATGCATATACACCTATAAATACTCGCATATACATATAAACTTCCATGCATATACACCTATAAACACTCGCATATACATATAAACTTCCATGCATATACACCTATAAACACTCACACATACATAAACTCACTGCACGCAGACACACCTATACTCACTCGCACATACATATAAACTCGATGCGCGCGTACACATCCATAAAACACTCGCGCATACATACAAAATAAAATGTGGATGCAAGCTTTAGTTCGATCTCAAAATGGGCGGGCACAAAACGCCCTTTTCCTCTGATTGGTCAGCCAAAGATCAAGCCGCGCCATTCATATCTCCAGAACTCCGCTCCGCGCAATCTTCATTTATAGGCCTAGCGCTTCTTACAATACAGATTATTTCAAAGCAGCTTTACAGATAATATAAAAATTAATAGACATAGTTTTTTTGGCTTTACCAACAGCTCTTAGATAAAGTTTATCGAGCTATTAAAGTTCTTGATTGAATCACTTTCGTTGTAAAAATCATTAACTCAAGACGCTTAAATTACATCTTTTTAACTAAAAACAGAACAGAAACAGAAATGTTTAATCCGCTCTTGCCGTTCATTTACATGTTTTAGAAACTATGAATTAACACATTGAAAAAAAAAGCCAGAGATGAATATATATTTCGATATTTATTGCCACCAATTAGCATCATATATAATTAGTCAAACAAGGCTACCTTTTTAAAATAGCTAGCCTATATCTTATTAAATATAGGCATGCCATCTTTTAATTTAAAATCTCAAATTTATTCAATACAGTTAGAGTTTGAAACTATATTGTTTCAGCCCAATATTCTGCGCTGCAAAGGTGGCAATGCAGCATCTGAAGTTGCTTATAGATGTATTTACACAATTTAATGCTGAGAGAGTTCTGTACATTCACACAGCAGAGCAAATATATAACCTAATGCAATGACATTAGTTTTATGTTTTATACAAAATGCTTTGAATACAGAAATATGAAATAGAATTACAAGATGAAACGAATATTAAATATTGCCAGTAGGTGGCAGCAAGTCACTGTGTTAATGAATGAGTCATTTTGTTCAGTTGATTCGCTCGAACCGCTGATTCATTCAATAATACAAAGGCTGTATGGCTGGTGAGTCACTCAACCGATTTGTTCAAAGACTCGGATTCATTCACGAATTAACTAGCTTACTCTGTGCGCCTTATGTTGCGAGTCGCACAATGATCTGGTTTGCTTTAGAAATTAAGCTGGCAGAAAAAATAAAGCATTGTTTTTATTGGACTGCTGATCACTTCACTGCAACATTCTCTCTTTTATTAGTCTGGCTGTTTGATGAGAACAAGATTAAATGTAGTTGCACTAAACTCTGTTAATAATCTGTACAAGGATATATATATATATATATATATATATATATATATATATATATATATATATATATATATATATATATATATATATATATATATATATATATATATATATATATATATATATATATATATTCTGTTGCGCAATGCGCGGAGAACTGAAGGCGCGGCTTGATCTTTGGTTGACCAATCAGCGGAAAGGGGCGTTTTGTTCCCGCCCATGTTGAGATCGAATATTCAAACTGTTTATCCATTTTTTTTTTTTTTCATTTGGCGGATTAGAACAGAGTGTGATTAAAACAAAAATAAAAATATGAGGGGGAAAAACGACTCAAGGTTTGTTTATTTATTCTCATAGGGAGGGTCGAATATATGATAAAGGAATGCTTTCTTAATTTTTCCGTTTGGAAGACAAAAAGGAAAAAACAAATTATCCGAAGGTACACGGACCGCCAAGTAAGCACGTTTCGCAAAATTCTATTGCTTCAGTTGTAGCACGATCCCTCTCCATGATTGCAAAGTTGTAAATGCGGTTAATATAGGCAGGTTACTTCCGTGTACACACAAATGACTTCCTTTTACACTGAAATGACTTCCTTTTACACTGAAATGCCTTCCGTTTGCACTGAAAAGTTCACGCACAACCACATATGAAACACTTGCACATCCACATATGAAATCACTCGCACATCCACATATGAAATCACTCGCATATATATATACACAACTAAAGCATGCATCCACGTTTTATTTTGTATGTATGCGCGTTTTATGGATGTGTATGCGTGCATCGAGTTTATATGTATATGCGAGTGTTTATAGGTGTATATGCATGGAAGTTTATATGTATATGCGAGTGTTTATAGGTGTATATGCATGGAAGTTTATATGTATATGCGAGTATTTATAGGTGTATATGCATGGAAGTTTATATGTATATGCGAGTATTTATAGGTGTATATGCATGGAAGTTTATATGTATGTGTGAGTGTTTATAGGTGTATATGCATGAAAGTGTATATGTATATGCAAGTTATTCACAAGTGTGTATGCATTCATTATTAAAATTATATGTATTGGTATGGATTTCATATTAGTGTGCACGTGTATTTCATATATGTATTTTGAACATCCAATAGTATACATGTATATGCGAGTAATGTATAGGTGTATATGCACGTGTGTTATGTATGTATTGATAAGCGAAGTTTGATTTAAATCCTACGTGGCGCCTCATAGGAAGCTTCTTCGATCAACCAAGACCACTTGAGTTTCTTCTAAGACATTAGAAATGCATGAAGAGTGCTCTGTGCATTCATGTGGTATGATACAATAGTTTGAGGTGCCTAGTGTACAAACTTTATCGCATCAGCTCATGAAAAAAGGATTAGATTCACAGACTGGATCTGTTACAGCCAGTAAATATCAATCCTGAGTCAATCCTTAAGAGGTTAGGGTTTAAAATAACTGCAGACTGTATCACAGTGTGTAGGTGTTGTGCTTTAGTACCTGTCTTCTATCTGTTTTCTTGCAGCTGATGTTGGGGGGCTTAAAGGACTGAATGGTTACACATGTTTGTTTCGTACTCCACAACCAGGCATTCTCTCCTTCTCCCTTGTGACAATCCTTCTTCCTTGTACAACTGCAGGAGAAAAGCAGACAAGCATGAGTAATGAGCCACAATGCATTTGCTTTAAATGGACTAAGCACAGGTATCTAACAGCACTCGCTAAAATTTAACACAACTCCACGACTTGGATTTTAGAGTTTATTTTTTGTTTTTATGAGATCCCTTAACAGTTTCCTACCCGTAAACATATTTTAATAGAGATGGAAGTCACATGATCCACAGGAGAAATTGGTCTTAGTTTATTTGACAGTACAAATATCAAACTCTGGCAGTGTTATTACTTGTCCTGTCCTTTACTGGACATGAATGCCCAAATGATGTTGTGCTTTTGGTAATAAAATGTATCTAACAGACTTACCGGCCCTCCAACACACACCAGCCACAATATGGGTCCCGTTGGGACACACATGATTGACAATCATTCTTCTGCTCACAGGCCTGCACTGGCACTTTGGTGATCTACAGAAAAGAGAAGCGAGAGAAATGTCCATTGTCAATATTGTAGCAAAACACGAAGCACTGCTCACACAGAAGTCACTTTAAAACCAGGCAGCTTTCTATGGGTCAACTGACGAAATTTGCATGACCGACTTGCTGTGATAGGTTAAAACAAAGACGTCAACAAAATGATAGGGCGGATTCCAAATGTAGTTATTGGTGTTTGCCCACAAAAGTTTCACAACAGCAATGGTTAATATGACCGCACGTGTTATAGTCAGTAACCAAGAATTTGAGATGTAAAGTAGCATGCACTTCATCTCAGAGATATAAGAAGCATTGAAAGCAAAAGAGTGTATATAGAAATGCACAGCAAACTAATAACTGCTTATAAAAGTGAAAACTAGAAAAACTACTACGCTCTCTAAAAAATATACTTAATATGTAACCCTGGATCACAAAACCAGTCATAAGTCACACAGGTATATTTGTGCCAATAGCCAACAATACATGGTATGGGTCCAAATTAGTGTTATATTTATATTAATTATATGAACTAAATTATTATGATATTAATTATTATTCTTTTCATGCCAAAAATCATTAGGATATTAAGTAAAGCCCATGTTCCATGAAGATATTTTGTAAATTTCCTACCGTAAATATGTATAAAAATGTATTATAAGTAGTAATATACATTGCTAAGGACTTCATATGGACACGTTAATACATTTTAGACTTTATACTTAGACTTTTACAATAGACTCATACAATTCTTAGACTTTTTTGCACCATCAGATTCCAGATTGGCCTAATTAAAAAATCTAGGCCAAATATTGACTCCTTTCCTTAAAAAACAACATTTATATACATTATTCAGCCTTCAGATGATGTATGAATCTCAACTCAAAAATGGACCCAATGACCCTATGTATTGTTAATTCATAAGATGACTGATGATCAAACAGTCTGATTGGCTTAAAGCAGAGGTTAATTTGTTACATTTACTTGAATATTTTTTAGAAGATTTTACACTTTTAAGAGTAGATTTAAATGTGGTTACTATTACTTTAACTCGAATACATACATTTCTATTGAAAAAACTGTACTTTTATTTTGTTGCACTGGGCGTCGTTCCTATTATTACTTTATGCAATAGAATGAAATCGTTATTCCAAGCACGCACTGTCTGTTATTTTTCTGAGACATGAGCAATGCCCCATTCATAAATGAATCACTCTTTTGAGTCAATTCTTTTTAAAGACTTGATCAAACAAGTCGGCAAAAATGTCTGAATTGTTTCTTTTGGACAACAAACTGGCCAAAAAAAAAAAAAAAAAAACCCAGAGTTAATCTCTAGAGTGGCCAAACAGTGTTTATCCTGACCTCAAAACTCTACAGTTCCTTCTGTGCGCAAAACTCTGCAAGTTCACTTTATCATTGTCCAATAATCCAAAACAATATTATTGTACAAAGCAAAGGATATGCAATGATTTTTGGGCTACAGATGCCAGAAATAATACTTGTCACAACGATATTTAAATTACAATATCTATCTAAATATTAACATGTTATTAAATTGTTAATAGGCTATATATGATTTAAAGTACCTAGTTATTAGATATTGGAGTAGGGTTTTTTATCATTGGATACTTTTTTACTCTTAGTCCTTTTACTAGTCCTTTTACTTTTTACAAAATACTTCTATAATTACTTGAGTACAGTTTTCATACAGTTTTCTAGCTAAAATAATATGAATACAGCCAGCCGTCACAATTCTGTGGCAGTCACCAAGATGTGTGATATAATGTGACATTTGTATATATTTTCTCTGTCATTCCATTCAAAAATCCTTTAAGGTTTGTAAAGTAATCTTATTTAGCAAATTTAACCAGTAGATGATCTCAATGTGATCTAAGTGTTGTGGATGTGTTCATAAACAAACCTTTCTGCCAGTGGTGATATACAAGTGATCCAAAGTTGAATCAAAAAAGAGGTTTTTGTTCACCCCACCATCTGTGCGTTCGCCTTGAATCCTGTGATAAAAGTCAGGATGGCTGGGGTCAAGATGCACCTGCAAGAAAAAAGTTAATTAATTCATTTGTTCATTTTAAAAATGCTTGTATACAAGCAACACATACGTAAACATTATATTACAGGGGTAGGACAGCTAGAACAAGTCCTAGGGTCAAGTGCATTACTCAAGTGGTTGCCGTTCATAAATCATCCTTCCTTGGGTTTGAACCAACAATCTTTTGGTTACCAGTCCATGTTGTAAACCACGAAGCCAGGCCACCACAGCAGTCAAACCTCAAGGGCTGACATTTAAAGAGAATAGAAACCAGACGCTAGAATGCGACTCACCTTTAAGATATCTGCTCCACTGGTTCCCAAGAAGGCCACTGTGTGCTCATTCTCCACTGCTACAGCTACAGCTGTCAGCATGTCATTTCGGGTGTAGATGGGTTTGACGGACAGAGCATACTCAGGTTTACTGGCTAGTGGAGATGGAAGGAACTCTGCACCACATTTATATATCTTCACCATACCCTTCTGTTGGGCGAAAATACACAGCACATTGAAAAAGATTGTAAACGACCAAACAACATTGAAGATGAGTTGAAGAAACACAACAACTCACTTCTCTTTTGGGCTTGCAGATGTCCTCTGTCTTGGAGATGTATGGTGAATAAACGGTCTTTGGTTTATCGTCCTCTAGAACTTCACCGGTGTAGCAGGAATCAATCACCTCCTCGAGCCTGGCGTTAATGCTGTTGAGCGGGTACATACACAAGGCTGATGGACCGCCGTCCTCATCCGTACTAAACACCACATACAGAACCTTATCTTTCAGATTTGAAGAGCTGATATTCCTAGCCAAAACTTCTCCAGGTCTGGCCAGATACGCCGCTTGGACCTTATTGTACATGTTCTCCTGTTGTTCAACACTGACGGTGCAGTTGAGCTGAAGTTCGGTGTAAGAATAATAATGATGTTCATCCTCGCACATGCGCGCTACAAACGTGATCTTCCTGCTGTCACTGGTGCCCGGGGTACGTGAGAACAGGAAGTAGATGTAGCCGTTATCCTTGAAAGCATGGCGAAAGTCATGGAGATAGCGCTGGACAAACGGGCTAGCTTGTACAGTGGAAGCTTCAACCATGTTCTCGAAAACATCCATTTCCAAATGCTCCTGAAGCAACCGAGTGCTGATGAGTTTCGAGCTATCATAGCTACCGTAGCCCTTACCCACTAGAAACACGCTAAGGTTTGAATTGGAATTAGTATCTATATAATAAGAAATGACCCCGACCACCGCGACAGACTCCTCTGTGCTGGCCACGTACGTCTTCTCACCTTTGGTGTCACTATAGTACACAGATTTGTTCACACTGTGAAGGCTTACCAAAGAGCAGATGCCCCTGAAAAGGCTTCCGCAAACGACTAGGGTGCCATTCGCGGAGTTAACTAGTAGGAGTTTGTTGATGTTGTCCATTTCCTTTGCGTCAGAGCACTGTGCAGTGATCGGTGGAGTGCACTGTGGGTTGTCTTTCTTAGGGCCTGTTATAGCACTGTTCTCCAGATGTAGTTTATGGCTCAGCTGATAGATCCCATTTATGGCACCAAGGTAGATTCGCCCAGTTTGAGGATCCTGAACGACATTGTTGATAACGGTAGCAGACAAGAACTGGTCAAGAGTCTCATCACAGCAAGATGAGTCAAAACACAGCAGCAGGGACAGCGCTGCCAGGGCCCTCCACGCCATCTCTTGAGGAGAGAGAAAGAAAACAAGATGTATAATCACATGATCAAGTTACCTTTGCAAAAGTCATCACCAAACCGGTAGGGTCTGAGTCTGTCAATTTATTCAAACATACGTGCAATTCACAATTCATACATACAATGACTTGAATACAGCTCTGCTATGATGGGGAGGTTTTTCATTTCAGAATAAACATTTATTTCAATATATTTTGAAGTGATATTTAGTCGAAAATGTCAGTGTAAAACAACTGTCATGTCATAATGAGTTTTGCCTAATCTTTTATTAATCCTAGAGGAAAAATAATAAAAGCAGTTTAGTTCAAAATATTATTAATATATGAGAAACTTGTCCACCAAAAGAAGTCATGTGGTGCAACAACACGGAGAGAAAAAAAATCAATAAGCAGGAAATTATATCATACAGCAGAACCCACACAGACCTTTAAGTAAAAAAAAAAACATTTAGGCAAAGTTAAGTAAAGTTTAAAGATGGCAGGAAGTAACAAAAAAAAAATATATATATATATTTAAGAATGAATTAAATGTATTACATTTGTAAAATATGATTCTTACATTGATGAGTATGTTTATCATGTGTACACTCACACATATTAACTCTTTTTCCCAGAGTTTAAAAAAAAAAGTTGCCATCCACCACCAGCGTTTTTGATCATTTTCACAAAAATTACATGGTCCCCAGAATATTTTGTTGTTTGGATATCTGAACATGCATGAATATATCAAAAGAAAGATCAGACCATCTGGTTTAAAAAAACAAAAAAACAGAAGACATTTCCTTCAGTAACATTAGTTTTTAATATATGCTGTTTAATGTTACTGATCATATAATTTTACATATGCTTTAGGGCTGCAACTAACGATCATTTTGATAATCGATTAGTTGGTCGATTATATTCCCCGATTAAACGATTTATCAGATTTAAAAAAAAAAAAAAATTTTATTGACAAAACCCAATATTCCACATCCTGCCCAATGCTGTCCTTCAAACAAACATGTCAGCGGAGTGCTATGATATGCCATAGTTTAACTACATGATATTTGTGTGGTTATACAAATAATACTCCATACGGTTTTACTATCATAAAATCATGGTTAATTTCCATAAGGGTAGGTTTTTTGCTATACATGATGTACAAAAAAAAAGTTACTAAGCAAAAGTTCAAATCCCTAAATTAAAATAATATTAAAGAAAAAAACAAAAACACAATGTTAGCAGATTAGAGGAATGTTCTTCAGGAACACACACACACGCACGCACGCACACACAGTATGCTTCGTGTTAGACTACCTGTAATTTATTTATCCTGTAGCAGCAGTTCTCCCTTTACAGTTACTACTCTCATAAAATACTTGAATTATATGTTGACTTTTAAAACTAAATTTAGCATCCAACAGCAGATATTTCAGCTAAATTAATGCTTAAAATAAACAGTTATCATGTTTTGGGCGCATGTACCTATCATGTACCTTTTACTGCATCAGCTCACTCACTTTCCACTCCACTATTTCTAGATGCACATTTTGCACAGAAATGCATTATTCAGGGCTTTAATTTGGCGCAACTGGTGGAAGCTTTGCATACAAAGAGCAGACCCAACTAATCGATAATGAGAATGGTTGACGATGATTTTCATTATCAATTATATCGACTAGTTGTTATAGCCCTAATATGATTACATATGATATTTGCTTGTTTCTGCGTCTTCTTTGCATGTGCTATGATTAGAAGATTCAGTACTCTTTCAGAAGATGTGTCATAGCACCTCCTAGCATATAACAGTGGTAACACTGGAACCCAGAAAATTATGTGTTTGGTGAGGAAAGAGTTAAAGGAAGAAAAACAAAAGACTTCCGCCCCAGTGATATTTATATATTTATTTTAATACATTTACTTGATGGTTATACCACACAAAAAAAAAACAAAAAAAAAACAACAACAAAAAAAAACATGAAAACAAAGAACCTGGAACGTGAATTTTAAACTAGACTAGTAAAATATATTTTCTTTTTATCTTTGCCATCGACCCAACTTGCCTTAGCAGGCCACACTAATGAGAAACGTACTTAAAAACTGACACCAAGCGAAAGAATTTCTTTGGTATGCCCCATTATAATTTAGTGAAGTAAGCACTAGTCAGAAGTGATACCAACAAAGACTAAGTTAAAAGAAAAATTGATCTGATCCCTCAACTCTTCCCTCAGAAGGGTTGCTGATGGCTGCGTGATTTGACACGCTGATACAAGCGAAGCATTTCTAAAAAGGCTCGTCTTCCCACCCTTGATCTCCTTTCATTCTCCTTTTCATCCATCCCCTTACCACTTCAACAGGTCCTAAAACACACTGGGGCGGAAGTCAAATGCTCATGAAAGGCAGCCTGATTTCAACATAACAGAAGGTGGCTCAATGAATTAAGGGTACACCCTCAGCAGGTGGGCCAAACAATCCTGTCCGCCTTCCTGTAAACAACCCCTATGATAACCAGTATGGCATGCAAAGTTATTGTGTTCGGCAGGAAGATTTAATCACAGTTTTTCCTTGTAAGAACATTCTTGGGGTAATTTTAGCTTTCAGGTTGTAAAAGTAGTTGAGGGAAATAAAATATTCCCTTAATATTCCTGACCATTCCATTACTAAAACTGCCCAGAATTTCACAGGAACTCAATCGTATTTCCCTAAACATGGTGATAATCCTCTGGAGTGAACTTCCACAAATCAGACTATGACGTTTAGATTGCCAGAGCACATACTTTCACTGCAAACTGAATGGCAGGAGTCTCTCAGACACCACAACCTCATGCCCAGAGCTTATAAAGAATTCATGCTAAGAGTTTAGCGGATATTACAGGTCGTATTGGCTTTAATGACAGAGCTCCAGAGACACGATATGAGGCAGGGCAGCAGTGATGGGCTTTTTCACTTTACTTAGTGTCTGTCAGAGCTCCGCCGTGCAGGGATTGCAATGAGATTAGACGGTAGTGTGTTAATTTGTGCCTGTGTGCATGTGTGTGTGACCGTCTGGTGTTAACTGTTAATGGGAGGGGGCCTTTGCTGCTGATTCAGAGCACATGGGCAAATTGTCTGGACTATGGCTTTAGAAAAATGTGACAGGAAGGAGGAGTTTTGGCAAATTGACAAGTTTCATTATAATTATCTGTACTGATGATCCCCTCTCCCCTCATAAACAAGGTCAAATTATTAACCGAAACAATAATGTCAGTCTCTCAGTACAGACTTGATATTTGTGCTGAGTGTGCCACAAGGCTCTGACTAAGCAAGCCATGTGATCACAAAAGAATGCAGTGTGCCTCATGACACTCCTTAATTTGCATGTTAACACACACAAACATCATTAGTAGAGGTTAATAAGGCAAGCTTTCCTATTTCTAGCTCATTCTAAGGCTTCAGTACTAAAGTTCAAAAAACATTATTATCAAAATAAAATAAAAAAGTTGGTCATTAGAATGTTCTTAAAAAAATTATATTCTTCAGAAATTGACACTGAATGTCAATGGGATGCAATGGCTCACTGTATGGTATTATTATTATTTAAATATTTTCTCGAGTTCCATAGAAATTGACATTGCTGTGGAACCTTTATGTTTAATAGTTAAGAAAGTCATACCGGTTTGGAAATACATAAGTAAATGATTACAGACATGAACTATCTCTAAGGTATAAGGCTAAACAAACTTTAAAAGGATATTTAATCAAATTCAATTAAGAACAAGTCTTATGAACAATCTTAGGCTCCAGATTATTATGATTTAATGGTTGAATATTTTGACTTGGGACAGTCAGCGTCCACCATGAACAACGGCGTAGTAACACCCTAGCGGGTACCACCTCAAATACCCGAACATCATACGTTTTCCAAACACTCTTTGGACACAAA
This sequence comes from Pseudorasbora parva, assembly GCF_024679245.1. NCBI lineage: Eukaryota > Metazoa > Chordata > Actinopteri > Cypriniformes > Gobionidae > Pseudorasbora > Pseudorasbora parva. The sequence continues at coordinate 31,268,791 of NC_090191.1, read as the reverse complement.
CAAGCACATATTGCCATAACATCCTGCCTACATGTTGCTCCTTTGAGGCCTAGTCACATGACCACCACACCCCCTTCAAAACACTCCGTCTCAACAAGAATGAGTAGGAAGTGTGTTTGTGTTTGTCTGTATCACTGTGTTCTTCGGATTTACAACTGAGGGCATGCCTCAGATGGCATTTCCTTTTTTTCATCTGTGATTCAGTTCTGATCCAGAGCCAAACCAAACACATTTCCACTAAATTACTATAGGGCGATCTAAACTTGAGTTGACCATAAATTAGCTTGCAATGCAGCAGAAATATGAACAGGGGGGAAGGATGTCTGTCTGATCATGTTGTGGGTGGGAGTGTGTATTGCGGTTTGCATAAGCAGCAGTAGTGTTATTGCTTCTCTCTGTGTTAAGAAACATGACGGGTAGCTCAGTCCACGAGCAGACAAGTGCTGAACCAGCACTACCCTCACCGCGGGGTAGTACACTGAAATTTATCTGCTGAGTTAATAGTAAACCCCACATCTACTCTCAGAGTTCCTCACATACTTCGCCTCTCGCATACAAACTTTGTTTTACCCTTCAAAACAGCTTGTTTCTTTACTCCACAGCCAAGTTCAGCTAACTCGTGCATCATTTACAATAGTCTCTCATTAAACTGTCTTAAAAATGATTTTCTCCTATCCAAGCTTAATATGTAGAGAGACACTTGTAAGTAATAGGCTATGGGCTATTTTACCTGAAAAGTGTAAATGGTCGCTCTGCATCACTATCTAAAAATTGCTGTTTTTTTGAGGTTTCTAGCCAATCCAACAAAGTAACATCAGCCCAACCAATGAAGTTAGTTTGGGGGAAAGCCATATGTTTGTCTCACCAATGGCAAGCCAGGGTTTGTTCATGAAACCTTTCCGAAAAACACAAGGTCAATGTTTGGTTGGTTAGTGCCCCTATTATGGTTTTTTGAATATTCCCTTGCATGCAAGTGTGTAAGATAGCCGTTTGTGAATGTAAAAGTTTTGCAAAGTTGTAAAGTAGAAAGTCTATGATAAATAAAGTCATCGTCTCCCAATAAAAATAATCGTTGTAATGAGTTTTTTTTCCCGAAATTAAAAAAAAGCAATAAAAAAAGAGGATTTTTACATCCTAAATTTAATAATGTATTTTTCTACTATGCAGATGCACTCAAGAAAAACAAAAAAAATGTTCTAAACGTTCTAGAATGGTCATTCTTTTTTTGTTTTCCATATCATTTTTTTCCAATATCATGCAGCCATACTACACTCTAGTAGATTTTTTTTGAGGGCTCTTAAAAATGAACATGCTAACCAATAACAACATATAGATTTCTCCAGGTGTTGTAGACCTACTTGGTTTGATTTTAGGAATTCCGTTTGCTGATGCTTGTGGCATATAAATCACACTTCACCTTTAAATCTTACTGTTTATTAATGCAGAGAAGGATGCCAGGTTCTGCCCTCCTGTCATGGCCGCCTCTGCGTTTGCTTTTGAATGACTGTCTCCACGGACAGCTCGGAATGATTGACGGGTAAAACCGGCAGACTAATTAAGGCTGGGATCAGAGGGAAAACGAGTGGCTGGACACACTCAGGTAAAAGTGGGACAGTATTGAAAGAGCTCTTTGAATATGTAAAAGGAAGAGATTTAAACTATCCCAGTCTCCTAGAAGACCTGCCTCTCACTTTGGCTCTGTCCCAAATGGCACAATCAAAGTGGACTTACGTGGCCTTCATTGGCATGTGTCTGTGAAGTAAATGACTGAATGATGTCAAAAAAAGGTTCAAAAGGGTCCAACATTTCATCTTAGCTAAACATTCACAATACATTGCTTTGCTTTGTCATTGACCTGAATTTTGCCAATGCATAATTGAAAATTAAATTAATGGCTAATTTAATTAAAAATTTTCTTCACATAATATTTTATATGACTCCAGAAGATATGGAATATAGTGTACACTTTGTACAGACTATTTTTATGAAACATTTATAGTGGGTTTTTAATTGTTTAGTTTTTTTGGAGATCAGCAGCCCCGATCCTCACTCACTTCCATTTTTGTATAACAACGTCATTACTTTTTAGAATTGATCAAAATCCAGTCATTACCACTATATATTATATTTATATTATAGAATTGTATTACATGTTCTACGTCCAACAGCCTTGAGCCCGCAATCACTTCCGGTGCGTGAGGTCTGTACAGTTTACGCAACATATTGTGTACAGACCTCACGCACCAGAAGTGATCACACTCAAGGCTTTTGGACATAGTGGCATATTAGAGGTAAAAAAACAAAAACAAATAACTTTAGTATAAATACTGTTTGGTTAATGCAATTATCTAATTAACCAATCACAGTGGCAGTTGCTTCAATGCATTTAGGGGTGTGGTCCTGGTCAAGAAAATCTCCTGAACTCCAAACTGAATGTCTGGGAATGAATGGGAAAGAAAGGTGATTGAAGCCATTTTGAGCGTGGCATGTTTGTTGGTGCCAGACGGGCCGGTCTGAGTAGTTCACAATCTGCTCAGTTACTGGGATTTTCACGTACAACCATTTCTAGGGTTTACAAAAAATGTTGTGAAAAGGGAAAAACATCCAGTATGCGGCAGTCCTGTGGGCGAAAATGCCTTGTTGATGCTAGAGGTCAGAGGAGGGCTGACTTATTCAATTTTGACTGAAATAACCACTCGTTACAACCGAGGTATGCAGCAAAGCATTTGTGAAGCCACAACACACACAACATTAAGGCGGATGGGCTGCAACAGCAAAGACCCCACCGGGTACCACTCACCAAAATTGGACAGTTGAAAAATTGCAGACTGGAAAAATTGCATGGTCTGATGAGTCTCGATTTCTGTTGAGACATTCAGATGGTAGAGTCAGAATTTGGCGTAAACAGAAGGAGAACATGGATCCTTCATGCCTTGTTACCAGGCTGGTGGTGGTGGTGGTGGTGGTGTAATGGTGTGGGGTATGTTTTCTTGGCACACTTTATAGGCCCCTTAGTGTCAATTGGGCATCGTTTAAATGCCACGGCCTACCTGAGCATTGTTTCTGACCATGTCCATCCCTTTATGACCAACATGTACCCATCCTCTGATGGCTACTTCCAGCAGGATAATGCACCATGTTATAAAGCTCAAATCATTTCAAATTGGTTTCTTGAACATGACAATGAGTTCACTGTACTAAAATGGCCCCCACTGTCACCAGATCTCAACCCAGTAGAGCATCTTTGGGATATGGTGGAACGGGAGCTTCGTGCCCTGGATGTGCATCCCACAAATCTCCATCAACTGAAGGATGCAATCCTATCAATATGGGCCAACATTTCTAAAGAATGCTTTCAGCACCTTGTTGAATCAATGCCACATAGAATGAAGGCAGTTCTGAAGGCGAACACAGTATTAGTATGGTGTTCCTAATAATCCTTTAGGTGAGTGTGTCTATCTTTCTTGTGAGTAAATGATGGAAATATATGACAAAAATATGTCTTTATAAATATAAGATGTTAAATAAGCATCTCATATCCTTTAAACATGTTCTGTTGTTTGACTGTAAAATGAAGGGACATAGATGCAGGACGGACAATTAAAGTGTTTACGATCAAGCAAAGCTGTAGCGAGGCACTTACAGATTGAGGTTAATAGCAAGAATGCCCTTGTCTAGTGTGTGTGTGTGTGTGTGTGTGTGTGTGTGTGTGTGTGTGTGTGGAGTGAGTTCACTACCCAGCTGGTCCCAATCAAGTGAGAGACAAGTGCAGAGGTTAAGGTAATTACTCTGACTGGAAGAGAACTAGTTCAGGCTCTGATGATCGCCAGGAGGACGAAGGGGGACAAACAAACAGATAAAAAGCATCTCTCTTAAAATATAATGTAGACAGTCATCGTGTGTGTGTGTGTGTGTGTGCACCTTCATGAAGCTGCTGAATTTACCCCCTTCCTCATTAGTGTTCCTGAAACATCTCTATCACAATCTCTGCCTCTTGCTGTCTTTCCCTCTTGCGCTCCTGCTTTTTTTTGCACTCAATCACTGGAGCTGCAGATAATCACTCGATTCTACAGCTGTCAGCCACAGAGAGAGAGAGAGTGAATGGAAGATGAAAGTGAGTGAAACACGTAGCCCATGCTTTCATAAGCCAGGTTCGAGCGCAGAATGCCCAAATGCAGTTTAGTTTCATAAATCTCTTCAAAAACAATTTTGATGCAATTTGTCAGCAACACATCAACTGCTGTTTCACAGACAGGGATCAAAGTGAAGCATACATGGCGTGACGGGCATGCTGTAAGATCGTAGGAACAACAGAGTCATGAGGATGGAAAGTCTGTTATGCTAATGTAATCTAAACGACTCTTGTTAAGGACAAAGTTCATTAATGCCCTGATATATCAGCCCAACCCCATTAATCTCCAAAAACCGGGTGTGATATTTAGGCATTCATGCTGCACTCTAGACATTTTGGAAATCTCTTACTACTTGAAATAACCACTGGAATGGTGTTCGAAGTTACATAACTTAAGGCCCGGGTATAGTTAATTTTTCACATCCGGATGCATCTTGTTCGCAGTCGTATCCGCGCAGCTTTCAAAGTATACTCAAACGTGAATGAACGCAGAAGGACAGTACAATTGTTGTGACTCATCTGTCTCTTTCTTGAAAGAGAGTTGTACATGCACCATATAGAAAATATAAGATTTTTTAGGGCTTTTCAAAAGTAACAATACTTATATATATACACACACACACACACACACACACACACACACACACACACACACACACACACACAGTACAGGCCAAAAGTTTGGACACATTACTATTTGTAATGTTTTTGAAAGAAGTTTCTTCTGCTCATCAAGCCTGCATTTATTTGCTTAAAAAAATTATTTGAAATGTGTAATAATGTGAATTATTATCACAATTTAAAATATTTGTTTTTTTAATTTATTAAACTTTAAATGATAATTTATTTATGTGATGCAAAACTGAATTTTCAGGATCGTTACTCCAGTCTTCAGTGTCACGTGACATCCAGTCTATCACATGATCCTTCAGAAATCATTTTAATATTCTGATTTATTATTGTTGTGTGTGTGTGTGTGTGTGTGTGTGTGTGTGTAAATGGTAAATGGACTGCATTTATATAGCGCCTTTATCCAAAGCGCTTTACATTTTTGCCTCACATTCACCCATTCATACACCGACGGCGATGTCAGCCATGCAAGGCGCCATCCAGCTCATCGGGAGCATGCTGGGGTTAGGTGTCTTGCTCATGGACACTTCGACACTTGGTCAGGTGGAACCGGGGATCGAACCACCAACCTTTCGGTTTGTAGACAACCTACATGAACCACTGAGCCACTGCCGCCCGCAGTGTGTGTGTGTGTGTGTGTGTGTGTGTGTGTGTGTGTGTGTGTGTGTGTGTGTGTTTATATATATATATATATATATATATATATATATATATATATATATATATATATATATATATATAAAATATATATATATATACACACACACACACATACACACACACTTATATGAACGTGTGACTAACAGCAGTAAACAGAAAGTAAACACATTTTTTAAGAAGAGAGATCAATTCTTTCATCGTGATTCTAAATCTACATTCCCTCATTCACAAGCGAATACCTTAAACACTAACAAATGTCGACAAGTTTGGCCCCTTTGCATTCTGCTACTCGGAAACAAACTCATGGCATGCACGTATGCACACAGACACATGCAGGCAGTGGCATGGAGCTGTGTCATCTCTCCCAGTGGCTCATGGAGAACAGCAGGCATGTTGATTAAATTTGACTGCTCATTGTGCCGAATCTATAATTCTCTCCACTTCAGTGCTTTCAACAAGCTAAGAATACAGAGAGGATCCCTCGAGCCATTACCTCAAATATGCACACGCACACACAAAGTTAAGGGATTGTCTTCGCACCTCAGTGTGCCTCGAGTTCGCACAAATATGAAACCTCGCCGTGAATGCAAATGCTTTACAACGTACGCCGTTATGTGTGCACGTGCATTCTGAAGCATTTTAAAGTACATTTATCTGCCAGGTCCACGATAATATAACAAAATTGAATACTAAAGAACTGTTCACTTCAGAGTGCCCTTGAAGTAATGCTAGGGTAGATGGTAACCACTTAGCGCTAGCTGTGAGCGATTGTGCCCGTGTGCTAGCATGTTAACAAAAGACTAAAAGAGAGAGAGAGAGAGACCACTGGAAAGGAAGAGAGGGGGACAATTAAAGACAGAGGAAGCCAAGTACGACTTGGCACCACCGCAACAAGGCCGTCTTTGTGTGTGTCCGCTGGTGGGATCATGCCCCTGATGGGAGTGTAAAATAACACAGCGATCCACATTCCAGACTATCAGCCGGCAAACTTGGATTCGCTTGCCAGCTAGAGAAGCAGAAACAAGCATTTAAATGGAGGAAGAGAAATGAATGAACAGATGGGTGAATAAACAAATGAATTACTACATGGCCAGAAGTATGTGAATGGATGCCCCTCTCTAATTAAAGGGTTAGTTCACCCCAAAAAAGATTTACTCAACCTCATGTCATTCCAAACCTGTATAACTGACTGGGGAACGCAGAAACATATAACTTTTTTTGTTTTTGTCTATCTACAATGATATACAATGAATGTCATCGGGGTCTAATGTTGTTTTGGCTTAAACCAAGTTAGCTCATTGCGATTATTAAATGCAAAGGCTGTGATTATTTTTATGTGCAGCTTGTTAGTGAGTTATGGCTCAGTGATCAGTAGTAAATGCTACTCTATCTGAAAGCACTGCGAGTTTGACCATTGAAAACCATTGCCAAATCGCGTGTAGTTTAATTCCCGTTTAGTCGTGCTGCCATAATAGTAGATTTGCATTGATTTCAGTTGTAAACGTGTGGTTACCAAGTTAAAATATAGTTTGTTGAATTGTTTAGGGGGCAAAAAGTTTTCTCAAGGCGATGAAGCAAGCAAAAGCTTCCTAAAGCATTATCCATCCCTCCTTCACCATCCTTCTCTCTCTCTCACTGTATTCCCTGAAGCTATGGAGTTTACTGCAGAGATAACGTATCTTTTTCGCTTGATAGGTTTCCTAATTGCTCTCACTTAAACACACAACCGGCAGCTCCATCCAGAACACATTGTATTAATAAATTACACTTGGGTTTAATTAGCCATGGCTCCAACGCCGCAGGCCAACACACACACACACACACACACACACACACACACACACCTTATTAGGTGTGACTACCAGAGTCTTTCAACAGAAAAGTCTCCCTATTGCATAGGATTGTGGGTAAAAGTCAATAACTTTACCAGGGTTGACAGATTCAGCTGTCTTCAGAGAGATGGGGATAGAGATGGAAAGAAAGAGAAAGTGATTATTACTGCTAAAGAGGGTTTTTGGGAGCAAAAAATACAATAGAAATCTGTCAGAAAGATCACATAGGGGTCAATTCAATTTGCCAAGAGCTGAATTTATTCGTAAAACTGCTGACTAGTGATAGAAGACATATCAGGCAGGTCAAATAACCAGTGGATATGTTGAAATTATTGACATTGACTAATTGTCTTGATTAAAAAGAAGTGGTAGTGCCTCCTGTGTCAGTCACAAAACTGCCTTATCGGTGGACACTAAATTAAATTTGAAGCCATTTATAGGTACATTTAAGGAAACAATAAAGTATAATACGTTTTTTTATTTTTTATTTTTTTATGGCCACTGCCAATATAGAGTAGGGCGGCTGATGGCTTATATACAATAAAACCAATAAATAAGATACAAAACATTGCTGCAATAAAATAACCTTTATATTTGACACATTAATACATAATAATAATAATAATAATAATAATAATAATAATAATAATAATAATATATTTATTGTATATGTAAGTATTAATTTATAAAAAAATAACCACTTTTCTGTGATTCACATGAGACATTTTTATTTCCTCCTGGTGATTGTTGGCTGCTCCTCATAATGTAGGTGATTTTAGGTTAATATCCTTGGGGGGAAATTTGGACCCCAGAATGTAAGCAAAATCTGACCCCCACTATATTGTGGCCTACTTTACCCTAAACTGCACCCTCTTCAGATGCTTGGGTGGACTCTGTAGATTATAGGAGATTAGATAACATTTTCAGGGGGCAAATTATTCGGCATAGCCCTCCTGTACGGACTTTAGCCATTATATTTGTAGTTCTTGTACTCAGACCATAGAACATGCCGTCAAAAAATATGATATGACATTACACTCATTACAAAGGGTTTAAAAAACATCTGTAATTTCCATAATGAATAAATTCCAATAACGACAGCCGCATGCATTAATACTTCAACTAATCCTCTATGGCTAACTCACTGTATGACCCACTTAATGCCAAAGGGGCTTTATACAGGAAATCCTACTAATAAGTAGTATTGTGGTCACTTCTCACTCTCTGGCACACATTGTCATTCCCATCTAAACCTTGTGCCTGCTTAGCCAGCCCACCCTGAACATGTTCAGTTCAGGAAAATGTATTTACTTTCTATTGACGGCAATATACTATGAACAAGACGAGAAATTCCTATTAAATGATGAGTGATCATTTATAAATCTATGCTGTCTTGTAACAAGAGAGAATCCACTGTAAAAATGCCAAAACGAAAACACAAACTTCCTAAAAAATGAGGCTCAATAATAAGGATGACCAGATTGATAGACAATTTCCTGTACATAGTATGCATGATGAACATGTGCATGTGTTTTTATGACTTGACAGCTTAAACATCTGGACTTCTATGATGTAGTGAATGTGCTGATGTGAATTATGCTGAGTTAAATGTCACCAAGTTAATGTATCTAGCTGGCAATTATAAATGAGGATTTGTTGAAATTGCAAGAATGACTTGTGATAGTCTTGGGAGCATCAGTTAGAAAAGGTTGAAAAATTATAAACAAAGTAATGTTCTGGCGCATATGCTATCGTGTTTATCATTTAGTGTATGAAAGATATAATACTATATGGATGGATGGATGGATGGATGGATGGATGGACGGACGGACGGACGGACGGACGGACGGACGGAAATCAAATTTAGGTCAACCAATTACCACACAATGCTTCATTTTGTTCAGTCTGTGGTGTGAAAGGTCACATTAACAATTAAAGAAAAAAAATACTAGGTCAAAACATGGTCAGGTCAAAGTTTCTGCAGAATTTTAGTCCCAAACGTCTCTATATTTTACATTCCACTGTATGAAGAACTTTTGGTTATAAAGTTTACTTTATTTTGCTATCCTCACTTACATAAATGAACTAAAGTCCTTCACCCATAAAAAATATATATACCTGGTGTCTTAATCATTTTTGGTTTGACTGTATAAATGTATTATAATGATGTATGATATAATGAGATGTAAACTGTATATAGAGGAATGCAGGACACTAAAATATGTTTATACTATTATACTATTTTAAGATATTTAATGTTATGTTTTATAAATACATTTATTATATAACTTTTTTTCTGACCCATAAAACAAAATAGGCTGCTAAAATAAACAGCTATTTAAATTTCTTACAGGCCCAATGAAAAAGGTTGGCAGAGTAAAAAAAAACTGGAAAAAAAAACACTGGACAAACCATACCACCAAAAACAAAAAAAGTGTGTGACAGTGGATTAAAGGATCCCCAATCCCTCATATAAATAAGCTAATGATATTTTCTATCCCACATACATTTACAGCACACTGAAACCTGTGTTTCAGTCATTCTAGATACATCCCACTTGTAGCATTTTTCCGTTTTAATTAAAAATTAAGTGATCAGGTGATGGGTGATTTTATCTCCTTGTAGGGACATTTGTTCGACTAAATGAAGGCAAAAGCTGACCCTCAAACACCTTAATCAGTGAACTCCACATACTCTGAGCGCTGATTCTGATTTTGAAGTGGTTCATAATTGGACCAGCAAAAACCACCCACGAGCACATCCACCAAGGCATTATGGAAGAGCTTTTCCAAAGCCCTTTAAAAACAAGCAATGAGCATTCACTGCGAGTGTGTTTGCCCATGTATAAAGCAAACAGTAGATGATTGATGTCGAACTGTATTAGGAAGATGTTTGCTGATTTATGGTCCTCTAAAAGGTGAACGTGCTACATTATGAATGCAATACCAATTACAGCATTTACATGCCGGCATCTGTGCTTTGAGAGATATAATGTGTATGTGTGCTGCAATGAAGGCAATACTTTATCTAGTAGACAGTACAGACCAGAACTTTTCTGTTAACACTGTGTGTCTTATGCAATTCCCGCATTAACTGCAGAAACAGACGTTTTTTCCATCTGGAAACGTACATATTGCTTTTATACCGAGCTATTTTCTATCCCCTCAACCTAAACTTCAAGCACCTTTCAGGTATTTATTTATTAATTTATTTTTTTACTTTTCTTTAAGGCTTCTGAAATAGGGATTTGAAATGTTACAATGTTGCAATTTGGTTCATTCGTTTTCACAAAAAAGTTGTTCGCTTTTTTGTCTGTACTGTCCTGTACCTGTTTATGTTCCAGGATCTCACTCATAGGGGCCATCCGTGAGGATGGATAGACAACAGCTCCGCAGCTTTATTGTGGCTTTCTATGTAGCAGTAGTTATAGTATATAATCACTTTGAGAAATAATCAAGGACTAATCTGTATTTTTATGTTTTGTTGTTCTAAAAAGTGTTAGCTTGTCTTTGCTGCAGGTTACTCCACAATTCATTCTGAGAGGCATTAGCAAAACAAACACTGCAGCTTTTCATGCAATGTATGTAATTACCCATCATACATTGCGTGGTTCGTTGGTCAGTTGGTTTGGATATTGCTTTCTCACCACAAGCTAACCAGTCCAGAGGTAGTTGTGGGCGTCCAGGTGATTTTGGGCCGTTTTTTTGGGTGCCTAAACAATCTAAACTAAGGAAGAAAACGCTCCAAACAAGCCAAGTGTGAAAACATCCTAATATTAAAGGAACTGTATGTAAGAAATGTATTTCAATGAATCATAAAATGGCCCTGATATGTCACTAGACATTAAGAAATCATGTAAATATCCAAATACTTATATCACTGACAACAGTAGTCTGGCCAGGATATTGTCATTTAAAAGTTGTTGTTGCAGCCCTCAACTGATGTTGATGTTGACATGTTGGGTTTTAGCCTGAAGCTCCACCCTCCACCTATCGACCAATCACAAAGTCAGTAGTGTTTCGGCATCCGGGTTGCCAGATCTGCTCTAGTTACCACGGCTGCAGCTACAAACGTTCCTGCTGGATCCTGCAGCCTATCTGGCAACCTCGAGTCAGGGGGAGGGGGAGAGGGGAAAGCTATTTGGCCACAATCTTACCAGTTTTGGCCACAATCTTATATACACTTCCTTTAACTTTAACACAAATAATGTCCACAAATGCTTGGATTCAGGTCCACGTGGGGACATTTGGTGGACACAAAACCAGACACATGGACAAGATTCATTCTCCTGAATGCTGAAGACACAGGTCACGGTTTCAAGACACATCCATACAGTGTTTTAGAATGACACACGATTCATCATCCAGAGAGCAGATTGCTTTTTTCCAATCTACCTTGTTCTATCTGTCCATCTTGGATTAACTCTTCAACACTATGTGTGTCTCTCAGTTTTATGCCCTCCAATCAATGTGCCACTGGACTGTTAGAGGAACAACAAAAACTAAAAATTAAAACTACTGTATTAAAGGGCATTTCACTGAGTCATACTCATCATCACTAGCGGGAGACTGTTTTTGTGGTAGCAGCAGGGTTGATGCAAGTGGCTTTTAAGAGTTTTTATGAAGAAATGGTGGCTGTTTTTGTAGCATGGCTGATTTAAGATTGAGAGTTATCAGCTGGAGAAAAAAAAAATTGCGTGTTGCTTAAAAGTGGCAGAAGGTTTTTTCTTTCTTTTTTAATAACGTTGTAGGGTTGAGTGGCCATGGTGGGAGTTTAGGAATTAAACAATGCGCTCTTAACGCACTTTCATTTTATACTCGAGCAAGATAAGCAAGTGGTTCTATGAAATGCAATTTCTAAATTTATGACTCACAAGCATGAATGGTTTGGTGAACCGGTACAGCCAGCAGAATGGATTACACAATCAAGAGAAGCTGACATGGAACAGGATGTTTTGTATGTATTCGTATATGTACAGTATGTGTGTGCGCGCAGAGAGTTATGTGGTATTACTTAGTTCATAAGGAACCGTGTTGGGTGTAATTAATTACTGTAATTGAATAATTTTTCTCTTGAAAAAGTAAAGTAAGGGGATTAAGGGGAGTTTCTTCTACATAGCAGATTTAAATGTTATATGTTTTTAAATGTAATCTTCTCGCTTTACACACTTTGGTCAGTTCAAGAATAATTTATTCTATTATATATTGTTTATTTGAAAGAATTAAGAGTGCAGTTTCATGTTGTATTGTTTAACTGGTCGAGGTTGACATGGGATTTAGAATTATTATTATTTATTTTTTTTGTAGATTTAAATTTTTTGCTGGTTTAAAATGATCATGTATGGTCATGAACTGGTAAAAGCTGGTTCAGGTTATTGATTAGCTGGACTACCAGATTATGAGCAATATTTGTCATATGTAAGATGGTTAACAGTGTGTTAAATACAGAGCTCTTTATGTTTTTGTGTATCTTTATTGTGCATTTTTGATGTAAAACTATTTAAACTTCACAGCTCCTACAATTTGCGTGATCAAAATATCTCATCTCAAAATACCAGTTTTCTATACATTCAGAGTTTAATTATGATTCTAATATTTGACTAAATCAAACCACATGTAAATAGCTCTAAAAGAAACCAGGGATATGCCTGTAATACAAAGGGTTTATGAAATGCAACCCAAATCTAACCCCAAAACACAGCTTTCACTGTTTGACTAGCTTGACCACCTTAGGCTGGTATGACCTGGTTTTTCCAGCAATTCCCTTTCACACACTTCTCTATGCAAAAAAGAGGAAAATCAGCTTTGGCTTCCTATGCGCTTGAGTCAACGTGATTTAGACAGCAAAACCAAGTAAAATTCCCCATGCCACCCTCTCACTTCAATAGCATAACCGCATACTGTAGATCTCCAAAGAACTGGCCAGAAACCACACACCATATTAAATCAGGAATAATAACAGCTGTAAATAGAAGAGGCAAGTGGTTATTTTAGTTTGCCATTGTGCTGCTTAAGCTGGTGTGAGTAGGCTAATCGCTAATGCTAGCTCATGTGATGAGGCAAGAGGAAAATCTCTAATCTGTATTACAATACGCATTCTATTCATATTCCCCAAACGAATGGGAGAAATAATGCTGCGCTCCATTCAAAGTCAGGGATGCAGTATTACTATTTGATATCTCTGGCTGCCTATAACATTCTTTTGTACAACACGACACACGTGTAAAGAAACAAAATGCTACCACATGCTCTGCAGGTGCAAAATTGCGAAAAGAGGAAGATTCAAGTAAAAGTGTTTTTCCACAACGTTCTTGAAAATGTTCGCTAAATAGAATAGACATTAAATGTACCAACCTTCATTTTTGATTTTTCCTCTTTGCTTATAAGTACCTCCTTGAGTGGTAGTATCAAGTTTGAATATTCCAACAGAGTTTTCGTGATGAAATTCTTCTTAATTTCATTCAATTGCCGATTTTCAAACAGGCAGCTAGAAATTGTGATTTTCTGATATGATTTTAAAAAAATCTAATATTTGAGTAATTTTGACCCAGATAAGCTAGAGATAATGAGAAAGACCTAGTTTGAGATTCACAATTGCCTACTTTACATCTGATGCGGTCCAAACACCCTGCTGCTGATCCATACAGCAGATACACAGTAAGAAAGCAGGGCATTTTCAAGCTGCCTGGAGCTTTGTCCCGGCTGTGTGGGATTCTGTTCTGGCTGCAATGCTCTGATAATTTCTTAATAGGCTGTTGAGAAACCAATTCAGCTTATAGGAGAATAATGCAGAAACAACTTAACAGAAATAGAGGGAATAGAGAGTGAAACATTTCAAAAGACAGGTACAGAGACCCATGACTCATTGCGCCAGAGATTAAAGGGTGAAGACTGCAGTCAAGTTCAGACTGGTGGTGGCAGTGATATCCATTAGTGCACAATTACTATAATCAGTATGTGTGCAGATTGGTCCGCCTCCAAACACACACACAGTCTAAGTCCACGGGTTTCATTTGGGGAGAAATCTGAGATCTCATCAGCAATGAGAATATTATATATATATATATATATATATATATATATATATATATATATATATATATATATATATATATATATATATATATATATATATATATATATATATATATATATATATATATATATATAGTGTAGTATATAGTGAATACATACAGTGACTCTGGTTTTTACCTGTTGGCTTACATTACGATCCATGCTTTGTATATTGAGCATTATAGAAATGAAAACAGAGTATGAATTCAATTTAATAAAAAGCATAACACGCACACACTAGACATTAGACATTTTAAGTGAACCTCAGGAAGCAGGCAGATGGACAGTTTAACACATGCAGGCTGCAGCACTCAGGCAGCAGCATCATTTTTTAATAGTCAGAGGAAGTGAGATATGTTATATTGGCGTGCTCTTACACTTCCTACTGCTATTTCTGAGAGAGATTTCACAATTGGGGATTTTTAAAGACTCCTTGTGCCAGTGATAATGGGGATCTGAAAGTCTGATTGGGGCAAAAAATAAATAAATAGGAAAGACTGAGTAATGCATCACACAAAAAGGATATGACCACTTCTGCACTGGTACCCAATATTTCTGTGCTATTAGCAGATATTAGAGTCGAAACATTTATATATTATATTATTATATAAAACAACCTAAGTGAAAATTTAAACTGAAAAAATATGAATTTCCAAATTTATTTGTACAGCATTTGCTGTTTCCCCTTTTGCTTTAATGACAGCTTGAAGTCGAACACTCATACATCTGTCAAAGCCCCGGAAATGATGACTAGTGGAATAACTGTACTTCTGTCGAGTAAGCGAAAGGATCTGTCTTCCTCTGGTTCGGCTCTCATAACTTTTTCTTTTAATATATCTGACAAAGTGCCCGGAACGCACTCTCTTTCCCAAGCTAAGAAAATCATTTCTAAAGAAACAATATATCATTTCAGAGAAAGTTAGAAGGAATAAGAGAGTGTACCAGAGAGATTCGTCCTCCTCCTGCGGTTTTAACTTTGCATCCAGTGGAAAGAACAGAAGGGGGAAGATTCACGTCTGAGATAGCAGGAGGAAGAGGATGGGAGAGGAAGGAGAATCGATACTCTGTCAGAGCTGAAGCTCCTCAGCGGCGGCTTGGGACATGGCCAGTCTCACCGCATCTGACAGCTAATTGTTTCTCAGGAGCTTCCAGAAAGACATTGTCACAGTAAGGGAACACAACCGTATTATTATCAAAATACCAAGTGACACAGTGAAAGGTCAACAGAATCATTTCATGTCATACCTGTCTGCATTTGCCAAAGACAGAAAAAAAGAAGAAATGTGAAGAAGCAAGCACTTGTCATAACGCCAAGGCCTGATGTGACCAAGTCAGAAGAAAAAAAAAAAACCTCAACAAACACAGAAAAATTTAACAAGTCAATTAAATCCTCATTTGGAGGCCAAAGTCTGTCAAGACAGCCAACGAAGGTCTGCCGATTTCCTTTCAGAAGCTCGTTCTCACGACCTCTGACCTCAGTGCTCTCATTTATTGACCCAGTTGTAGACGGACATGAAGCTGTTTACTTAGAGAAGGGATATGACCTGTCAGGACATCATACATTAGCCAAATAAGAAATTTTTGGAGGAAAATAAATGGTGCTCGCTGGTGTGAAGCTCACGGTCACATTTGCTAGGATGTTCTGGGTGGTTCTCCTCAGCTTAAAGGCGTCATATAATGGTACATGCACTTTTACAAGCTGATTGTATGGAAATGTGTGTTGGCAGTGTCTGTACACAGCCATCCTATAATGATAAAAATCCATCCAGTGTTTTTTTTTTTAATCTCCTTATATGTTTTCTCCTGTCTCACATCAAGCTGTGTGACGTCACACAGTCAGATGCCCCTCCCACGATTGTTGATTGACAAACAGAGTTTAACCTCAGACCCATCCTGAGCGAGCTCTGCCATCATCATAGTCCACCATTGTTGATACGCTGGAGCAGAATAAGTGATTGTGGTTTTCTGTTCTTGGGTGTAATAATGAACACAGCAGTCATTTTGATGTTTCAGAAATGTCCAACCATTCAGAAACGTCCTGTTTAGCCTTCAAATTTCGTTGCAGCTGTCATCTTGTCCTGGGTCCGAACCCGGTTCAAATTGATACGTTGCACAGTTGTGTCCTCATAGTCTCCCGTCGCCATTTGTTCCCCTCTACTGTTGTTGTCTAGGCAACGCATCCACGTGTGTGGTGTGAAAACGCCACACAGAACAGAGGGGCGGGGTGAGCAAAGCTCATTATCATTTAAAGCCGTATGCTCTGAAATGGCTTGGTGAAAACAGAGCTGTTTTAGACCAGGTAAAATTGGTGTTCTTACTATACTAATGAGAATTTTTAATTAAAGTATATTACAACGTTTTCATTTGGACACTAAAGAATCATATTAACTTGAACAAAAATGGCATTATATGACCCCTTTAAAGGCTTACACTTTGTACTAGAATGATAACTATAAAGATGCATATATTTGCATCGACACCAACACACAATAATGTTCTGTTTATCAGTAGTTATGTCATATGCCACTTTAAATAAATATGCTCTTTAAAGCTCAATGGATTGTGATTGGCTGTCAATGTTATTAATTATTTATCAGCTGAAAATGTTTCTTCAGAAAGTGATTCAAACAATTTAATTTCTCTATCATTAATGTTATGGTCGTGGTGTATACTTCTAGCCTGACGTGGTCATACTCAATTCTAAATGAGTCTGAAACTGCTCCATTGGGCTGTGATTATGGGGCGTGTTTCAACCAAACCAGGAAAGACCTCAATTGGATAGACCTACAACCAATCAGAGCAACGAAGCGACGCATTACGTTAGTTGTCAAATGTCAACAGAGCTCAATTACACTGTGTTGTCAAGTCCGCGTTTTTTTCCGCGGTTTGATTTCTATGTCCACTATGGCCCTAAATAAGGCCTCAACAACAACAACTCATATTTTTTAAAGTATAACTTGTCTGATAAATTAAGAAGTTTAATACTAAAGGTTTTGGTTGAAAATCATAAGCCAACATTGGAACAATAAAAAGGGGTGATGCTTGCTAAATACAAGCCTGTGTAAAAATGTTAAATAAGAAGATAAAAACTGTGGTATATCAAAACTGACTGAGGCAGATGGTCTGTCTTTGGTTCGCCACGGTGAATATGTTTTACAGCAAATGCTCAGACAGAAACCAGCTTTAATTCATTTACCCGTTCATCCCCCTTCACATATTCACCTCACTCTCACTCGCTCTCCTTCCAATCTTTCTGTCAGCTCCTCTGGGTCAAATTACCCCTGCTAGGCATGACGAGATTTTGATGCTCTCCCTCTGTTTGGTGCCCTGAAAGCTTTAAATCGAACTATGATGCAGGATCAACTCGAGAGCCAAATACAACCCTGAGAAACTTCATGGAGGCTGAACTGAGATCAAAAACTAAGGAGTATTACTGTCTGTCAGGATCTCAAGGAAAACAAGTCCCCCCCCACCCCCCCACACACACCATCAAGCAGTCTCTGAATCGGTAAAGCGCTCCATCTCCTCCGCTGGCATGCCGTGTCATGGCCTCTCTACTAGATCATGGATCGTGGAATAGATTACAGCAGTGCAGACTTCTGGGATAGATCACAACCATGATGAGAGAGCAAATATATTAATCAAACCTAGAGAGTGACACTCCGTTCCAAAAACCTTAAGAGCTAAGGCACCATTTTAAGGTTGTTCCAAAAGATAGAGATGTTCATGAAGATGCCTTGTTCCAAGGTAGCAACGTATGTATCCTTTGCAGAAAAGGCAATTCCAAAATTCACAGTAAAAACATCAGTGAAAACAAATGCAAGGAGAGTGGACAAAGTAAGTGAAATATAGCTATTAATTTAAATGTAGCGAAATAGAATAATATAAGTAGTATTTCACTAACACTGACAAAAGTTATAGTTAATAGACTAATTACAAAATGTAATATTGTATCTAATATCCGTGTGCACAATGCATTTGTATGCTCCAATATCATGTTAGCTTAGCAACATGCTAACAACAAACTCAACTGCAAGTTATTCATGATGAGGTGCACGAGTTGCTGCCTATGTCAAGTGTTATAAATTAGTATAACCTATAAGGATCAATTTGAGTTAGGATGCTGCCTTGCAAGGCAATAAGTCTGCTGACTACGTTTTAGAGCAGAGCCTCTGAAAAGAGAGGAACATGCGTCTTTCCTGATACCATCTTCCTTTGGATCTATGACCAGGCTTTGGGTCTAATTCCAGAAAACTGCTTGTTTTCTCTCCGTCCCTTCCGCTCTGGCTTCCCTCTCACAGATTATGAACTAGTAGGGAGGACAGGTGAGACCGCCAATAATTCTTCCACAGCAGAGGGTCGATATTTTCAGGAAGGGGCTATATATCTGACTTCACTGCTTATTATTACACAAGGGCCGTAATTCCCCAGCTCTTGATGTATAAGACTGCAGAGTTTCACTCTATCAGAGTAACCTGGCTAAACTACAGCTTCCCACAATGCAACAGAGCTTTTTTGCCACATCTGCCAATGAAAAATTAGAAGATTTACATATTGAAATAAATATAAATTATTATATAAAGTAAATAAGTAAATCAAAGATAACTATATCAATGAATATATAGGCATAAGTTGAATAAAAAGCTAAATAAATATATAAAGTAGGAAGGAAGAGTGGTGAGCCGGCGATAGGGTCATGGACGGCCAAGGCTCATTAATGCATGTGGGGAGCAAAGGCTGGTCTATGCGGTCTGATCAAACAGACGAGATACTGTAGCTCAAATTGCTCATGAAGTTAATGCAGGTTATTATAGAAAGGTGTCAATACACAGCGCATCGCAGTTTGCTGCATATGGCGCTGCATAGCCACAGACCAGTCAGGGTGCCCATGCTTACCCCTGTCCACCAACAAAAGCGGCAACAGTGGACACGTGAGCATCAGCTATACACACACAAACGCCAGCTAGTTGTATTTACTTACCAAAAAGCAATTTTGACTCATCTCGAGTGTTAATTTGAATCCTGCTCACACACATGCAAAGCACAGGAGTGTATAACACTGCTCCAAACCCAACACACAGTCTCTCCATCACATTTTGTATGTGATTGCATGACTCTGGGGTGTGAATGAGCGGTAGTCTCCCAAGCACTTAAGTTAACTTCATGTAAATTTGTTATTACTTGCCCTTTGGACTCCAACACCAAAAAACAGACTTCTGCTCAAAAGGGTTCCCTGACATTTAAACTCCAAAAGGGACCCTAAAGACCTTTCGTTCAACACAGCTGTTTGAATAAACCATTAAAACGAATAAAGACAAGACCTACAGCAAATAAGCATGTTCGACAAGAGGTGGTGGTGGTGGTTTGACCTCTCCGTAAAATTATGTGAGGCCCGGTGGCTGACAAGAAGTCTTCACGGGAAGACTAAAATTTTCTCATTACTTACACACGAACACAAACATGAGTGCACACTAAAATCCACACAAACCTTTGAGTCTCCAGAGGCACTTCGCAAATAGACCTTGTCCAAATCGAAAGGCAAATGGAGACATGTTTGAAATAATCACTTGTTCTCTCCCATATATCAGTGTGTATTGATATTCAAAACACACTGCTGTTAAACATTTATCAAAAGGGGGCAGATTGTAGCTCCTTAGCCTGCAGTATGGCTAAATGGGTCATGTGATCTGGCTCATAAACAAACGTGTGTGTGTGTGTGTGTGTGTGTGTGTGTGTGTGTGTGTGTGTGTGTGTGTGTGTGTGTGTGTGTGTGTGTGTGTGTGTGTGTGTGTGTGTGTGTGTGTGTGTGTGTGTGTGTGTGTGTGCGCGCTAATCGACTAGTCTATAACTACTACATTTACAATTAGATTTATAAACACTGAGCATGATTTATAAAACACTAGCAGAACAAATTTCTCAAAAAACATGAATTGCTCAAGGCTTTTTGGCCAATTGATTTGTGTTTGCGTGTCTGTATTAGAAGGCAGAATTGGACTATAATAGTTTTGCATTTACAGAAACATTCTGCTAAGGGTGCCAGAGCACTCCCCATCTGACATTGATCGAAAAATCATATCCCGCCCCAAATACACACCAATGCTGAACAACCATATGCGCAAGTCAGCTTTTATGGATCTCAGATTGAGATGCTATACATCTAGAAAACATCTTGTAGGGCATTTAAACTTGGTCTTTTCATTCAGATTTAAACTTGGTCTTTCACATTTAAAAAATCTAACCGACCCCAACTTACTTAATGATACTTTTGATTCATTTCCAGTCACGGTCACATAAATACCACTGGCATTAACAATTTTATGCCTCAGGAAATGGCCTGAAGCATAGAGTTTATCCGCAAAGATAAAAGTTTAGCTGGTGAACATGCACTACCCTCCAATGGTGCAACAGACAGCATTTACAAACAATATTGGACACTTTCAGGTTGTAATCACCTACAACAAACACTTATTGTGGCTGACAGAAGCTATTAATCACTGTCAGCGACTGAGGCCAAATCTGCATTGAGGGTTTATGAAAAATGGTTTGCGATAGCAGAACATATACCAAGGTCTCGCTGTCTCTTTATATATGTGAAATAATGTTTTTTTTCTTTCTGTAATAGAAGCTCAGTGTCCACCGTTGCTGCTTAATAACCAGCAAAAAGAAAAAGTAGGTGTAGGGATCTCATTGCAAAATCAAGAGCAGCTAGTAATCTCCCTCGCAATCAGAATTTCCTCGGCGTCTCGTGAAAAAGAGCAGACTGCCTCAGGCTCCAATATAAATGCAATAAGGTAAGGGTGGAAAGACAGAGTGTGTTTAGAGTACTGAAAGTGCCTGCATTTTTTTTTTCCTGGTTGGAGGATCTGGTTTCATGTTTCATTGACCTTCTTTGTATAAAAAGCATGGACCAATCCTTTACTGAAGAACAACAGAGGTCGAGGAAGCCAATAGCAGACGTGAGTCAACAGCAGGAGATCAGGGAGGGGCCAGAGAACGTTCGAGGCGATCCCTTGAGTAATTTACACTCTCAGGCACCTTCTCTACTATTCCTTTCTCTCCTTTACAACCTGAAAACTGTCCTATTAAATGGCTTACTTATTTCCATAACACCTTGAGAGGAACGTGTAAATCTTCATTTTTGGTGGGTTTCCATCAAGGAAGCGATTCATTTTGGGTGTTCGCATTGGATTCATTTCATTCATGATGAGATAAGCTTTCAACAATAACTGATAAATGGTCGCAAATTCTGTAGTATTTTGTCCAGCTACGTTACCGTTCAAAAGTTTGGGGTCTTTTAGATTTTTTTTATTAGTATTATTTTGAATTAAGTCTTAATTTATTTGATTTAAAATACAGTAAAATGAGTAATATTGTGAAATAGTATTACAAATTAAATAACTTTTATATTTTAATAAATATTTCAAGAATCCTGAACTGTGAATTTTCAGTATGATTACCCCAGTCTTCAGTCACATGTTCCTTTAGAAATTATTCAAATATGTTGATTAGGAGCTCAAAATTATTATTTAAAAATAATAACGTTATAACGTGTGTCCTTGCTGAATTAACTTTTTTCTTTACAATCTAAAAAATGCTGGGTTAAAAACAACCCAAGTTGGGTTGAAAATGGACAAACCCAGAAACTGGGTTGTTTGAATGGGTCCATTTACTAGGGTTCAAATAACCCAATTTCTGGGTTTGTCTATTTCCAACCCAACTTGGGTTGTCTTTAACCCAGAATTTTTTAAAGTGTAAAAATTATCTTACAACCCCCCAGTTTTTGAAAATAAAATTGATAAATACAAACTTCTGTAGGCATCACAGCATTATAATGCATAGCATAAAAAACAGGCTTGATACATTTAACAGGGATATCAAATGATTAGTAATACATTTAACATTAAATACCCAATACTGGATGACATTTATTCAATATCGCAATTCTAAAGAAACAAGATCAGATGCAACAGCTAAATGAACCCATATAGATGTGTATACAAACCAACTATTTGTACGTTCAACTAACTCTTCTCAAAACACTCATAGCCCAAACATTTCTCACAGCAGGTTATTCAAGTCCAAAACAACATCCTGAAATGTGTTCAATTCCTAAAGGTGGTAAATGTGTAAAAGTCTTTTTGGATAGACATAATATAAAAGGCGATGCTTTAGACTAGCACTTTGAACTCTCGCAGAGAGTTTATCCCTTTTAAGGCACAACACAATGTAAAAACAAAATGTAGGTAATCTATATCATCCCTACCAGTCACTGCCAAACACAGTCTTACATCTCCTTATTCATCACTTACTTTTGACTTTCCTCCTCTGTCTGCCCTCCTCCTCCTCTTTTGTTTTCTCTGATCCTCTTGAGTGCTGCTGCAGACACACTACAAGAAAGAAGAGGGATAGAAAGAAAGAAAGAATAAAGGACATTATCACAATGAAATGGATGGAGAAGCGCACACAAAAAACGCCAATGAGCACATTCCAAATTCAGATGAAGCTAAAGTCAATTATGCCTCGGCTTAGCCCAATCTGCAATTATTTAAATGAAAAATTTGCAATGAAAACCTATGAGAGAAATAAAAATGCATAATTTGGACCACAATTAACTGCGTATTATTGCTTTAAACTGCTGAATATTGACAATAAACCGAATGCAGTAAAGTGCTGGTTGTGTTTTTAATGAGTGAGCAATACTGAAGGAATGACGACGGCTTATGTTTCACTTTCGAAATCTATCCGTGTAAATTTGTGTATATGTGGGCTGAATCACATGCATAAGGCATTTTGATTGGACACGGCCTATTTTTTTTTTTCAAACAGTGGGTGTTGTAAATCCAGAAAGAACAACAGAGAAGTCTTCAGACACGGGCTGGATCAAGGCTACCCCCAAAGTGAGCCTAATAAGGCTTACAGAGTAACTGATATATGGTAGAATTAGGGATGTCAAAAGCAATGGAACAAAGGTAATACTAAAAGAAAAAATATCTGACTCAATTTGCTACCAGACTCTTTGTGGTCGAGCCATCTGTGAGGAAAATATTGGTGTGCGGCTGTTACGAAAATTACAGTAATCTCCAGCAAGAGCAGAACGGCCTGGCTTAACCTAGAGAGACGATGGTTTACAGATGAACAACATGATGAGGGTAAACGACAGACATGTTTCATTAGTGCTAACGTCACAGATGAAGAGTCCCTGAAGTGCCTTGAACACACTTACACACTCACGCTCCCTCTCTCCATGCATCAGTGGAAGAGCATTTATCCGTATCTGTGGACTCACACACCTGTCTCTCTTCTCTCAAAGCGATCATTGTGTTAATAAGATGAGCTCACATACGGCAACTCCCCTAAATCTGTGAGAGCGATCTGAATAAGATACTAGCGTACTGAAAACTGTGCAACATACACTGTATGTTGACTAATATTCCGGAAACAGTAGACATTATTACATGATAAATGTTCTTAACATAATATCTATGCTAGAATATTGTCGTGTGACCTCATCGTGTTGCATGCGAGTGCCATCCAGCTACCATATGAAAAGAAAGAAAAAAAGACTCCTTATCTGAGTATTTAGTAAGCACATGTATGTAGCATACAGATAATTCACATATTAGTATGCTATTCTGAATATAATCCGTGTCTTCCAACATCATCCTATCACAATGTACTTATATCCATTGATTATAATGTCTTTTCCATATGGAACGGCTGCCTGGGCAATTGGATGATTTTGGGGGCTCGTGTCAAGGGTCAAAAGAATTTGGGTGTGGGTGGAGAGGAGGCTTTTGAAACTTCATGATCCATTTCACGGCCCTCCCAATGTATGTTCTCATGATTTTAGTGAGTGTATGTTGCCAGTCACCAGAATTTTTGGCTCTTTTGTGGACTCGCCAATGAGAAGCAGATGTGTGTAGTCGTGTTTCTGAATTCTGATCTCTTTCTGTCGTTTTCCTTCTCAATCACACCCGCATAGAGTACATGCACTTACAGGTTCATGGCCAAAAGGCAAGCCGTTCTTTTATTTTCCAGTCAATCTGCATGATCTGATCCATGCATGCAGACAAAACACACACACAAAACCATTCCTTTTACAAACAAACTGCACAAAGTGCAAATGGGGTTTTCCATAAACTCAGTGTTGAGGTATTTAGGAGCAAGCTAGCCAGAAAAAAAAGCCTCTGTGAGAAACAAAGGCTATCCGTAATCAGAGCTTTGAGGTGCAAGTTGTCCAAAACATTCTGAATTTCGTTCAAAACTTGGAAGCCGTGACGTGCCAGAACCCGAATGTTCCTAAAAATATTTTCCGGCAGGAAGCGGAGGGCTGTTTCAGTAATCTGTCCCGCAGCTAGAGACGGTCCGCTCCTGGCACACAACACTGTTCCAACACAGTGAAAAACCCACCAAAAAAACTGGCAAAAACTTCAAAACCTGCAGTTACCACTCATTAAACACACACACCGCAACCGCACAGCGCTGATAGACAGATGAAAGAAACGTCAGGGTCGGAAGTTAAAAATGCAGATCCTTTGCTGGCGTTCCCCCATCTAAGTAAGCATCCATCCATCCAGAACCAGATTGGGAAGGAGGGTGAATTGTGTTGAATGAGGGCAAGGATGATGTGATGTTGGGAAAGCTCTTCAGAGCACGGAGACTGGGCTGGGAAAGTTTACGGCTGGAAGTAATGAAGAACCCATACACACAGACACGCACACAAACACACTCAAACACTGTCTGGAAGCAACCACCGAACCATAATCTGATCTTTATGATCAAGAACACACACAGACTTGGACTGCAAACAATTGCAGCCCACCGAATGCTCTTTATAAACACACATATGCATAAAAACACACAACACAGCTTAGGTTCATCTGAAAGCACTGATGGAGACACCACCATCTGCGATTTGAATGCTTTGACAGAGAGGTGGGTGTAAGTGAGGACAAAACGTGCAGATCAGCAGAAAGTAATGTTACAACTGACACCATTACACAATTACCACAATACTGCCAGAGCCAAAACTTCAGCATGCTTGAACTTCAGACCGTCACATTCTGGGCATTCCAGAGATTCTTCCAAACAGGACTTTGACCTCTATTGAGTGAACTATGACCTTTCAGAGTATACCGTTACCACATTTCCATGTTTTTTTACACATCTAAAATGATTTCATTTTGTATCTTTCGAAGGTGGCTTTCATTTAAATTCAAATTTCATTGAGCTATTCTAGTACCTCTTTATTAAAATAAAATAAAAATGTAGCTTGGTTTTGCATTGAGTTATTGTTTTGAAAACTACATTAAAATCGATAGTAGTAGTTTAAAAAAAAAGATTCTTCTGTGGAAATTCACAGAAGGGGTTATATTGGTCACTGGCTCTGGCTTCAGCACCTGCAACTGTGTGAAAAAACAGATAAGCGTCATGTAAGATCCAATTAACACCAATTCCTTCTTCAAAATGCAATTCCAGTCTCTCTTACAACAGTACATCTGACAGCGTAGTAAAGCAGAAGTCCATGTACCAAAAACATCACACTTAAAAACAAAGGTTTTTTTATTGGCTGTGGTTTAACGCAGAACCATATCCATAGGACTAAAGGATTATTATAGTGGAAAAAGTTCTTTAGATTTTTTTATTTTTCTTTATACTACAAAAAATATATATTTCAAAACCGAGAGATTATTTTGGAAACCAAAAATGGTTCTTCTGTAGCTTCTCTGTTAGGCCCACCTTATGGATTCTTTATTTTAAACGTTTTTTTTGTTTTTTGTTTGTTGCCAATGTAAAGTTTCAATGGATGGTAAAGGTTCTTTATTGAACCAATGACGCCAATAAAAAACATAATTTTTTAGGAGAGTACCATCATCGAGCTCCATGTTTCCTGGCTCGACTAGCCACTCCACCTCTAGGGCTTATGGCTCCCAGGCACTAAAACTTAGTAAACATGCACGCACACAAGTGATAAATGAGATCTTAAATGCAGCAAGACTTCATGAAGCTACCGCATGGTTCCAAGACTGTGTTTTCACAGGTGGGTGTGTGAGAGAATGAGATAGCAGTAAGCATACACACATTCACATACAATCACACGCATTCACAGACCCTCCTGACCTGTGAGGACACGACCGAGCATGTAACCGCCGACGGCTAGCAATATATCACTGTGCACTAAACTCTTGGTCTTCTTTTTCTTCAGTATTCCAAAATCTCTGTAAAACGAGATAAAGGTGCATTGAATAAATTAAGAATTATTTATTCAGTAAGGATTCATTAAGTTTATCAAAAGTGAAAGTAAAGACTTAAAATACAAAAAAAAAAATGCTGTCCATGTGTGCGTTTTATTTAAATGCATTTAAATGCTAATAATAAGAAATGTTTCTTGAGGCGAAAATCAGTATATTGGAATGATTTCTGAAGGATCATGTGACACTGGAAAAATAAAGGAAAATTATATACACATACATACATACATACATACATAAATACATACACATATATATATATATATATATATATATATATATATATATATATATATATATATATATATATATATATATATATATATATAAATGTGTGAGTGTGTGTTACAAATTATTGTTAAATATTATATATATTTGTTTATCATTATTTTTTATTTTATTTCATTTTTTGCAGTATATGACATACCAGTAAGAGCCTTTTAGTGGAAAGAAGGTTTTGATGTTTATTCTTGAAATAAACACACCATAAAACAACATTGTACTGACCAAGCAACCCCCCCACCCCCCCGTACATACACATCAAAAATAAGCACTGTTGATCCATGTGAACATGAGAGGGCACAGTTCCCATGGTAAAATGTAAACTGACGGAATATGGGAACTGTGGAATTAAAGACTCATATCAAGACATACCATCAGAGACTGAAAGAGTAAGAGATAAAAAAAGGGAAGAGAGAGAGAGAGAGAACTTGGGCCGGG
Source organism: Pseudorasbora parva (assembly GCF_024679245.1). Taxonomy (NCBI): domain Eukaryota; kingdom Metazoa; phylum Chordata; class Actinopteri; order Cypriniformes; family Gobionidae; genus Pseudorasbora; species Pseudorasbora parva. Next base: position 31,241,493 of record NC_090191.1, on the reverse strand, counting down.
CTCCAATGATGCCCGCTTTCTCACACACCCACTGCAAAGCTTGAGGCAGGAAAGAGCTGGCAGCATCGCTCAGGAACCTGCTCCCATGGCAACAACAACCCAGAACCTGGCGACTCTAGCGCCTGAGCGAGATGACACGGTTTAACACGAGAGGACAACGAGTGCGAGACATGGGACTGGTGTGGAGAGAGTAACCGACTAACTGCAAATTCCACTTTTCAATATTGCTTGTGTGAAGATGGGGATAAGGAATAGTGTGTGCATGCGTTTTTGCTAGGCATTCAGAGACCAATTCTGAAAATAAAACACTTGATGGTACCCATGGAAATGCTTCACAGCAGAGAAAGCAATTTAATTTCAGTGTGAGAGAGAGAGAGAGAGAGAGAGAGAGAGAGAGAGAGAGAGAGAGAGAGAGAGAGAGAGAGAGAGAGAGAGAGAGAGAGAGATTGTGTGTGTAGGTTTATATTACATTTTGGGGACCAAATTACACAAATGGAGAGTGAGAGAAAGTGTGTGTGTGTGTGTGTGTGTGTGTGTGTGTGTGTGTGTGTGTGTGTGTGTGTGTGTGTGTGTGTGTGTGTGTGTGTGTGTGTGTGTGTGTGTGTGTGTGTGTGTGTGTGTGATTATAAAGCCACAAAAATCATTTCACCATCCATTTCTCATGAAATGGCAGCTGACAGCATTTCACACAGGTTGATAGGTGAGGCGTCTTTGCTTTTGTTTAAGCGGTGACACCCAACCATGGCTCATAGCACACGCTAACCGCTATCCCTGCACTGCTGTCATGCAATGGCATACCGCGTATTATCTGTTAAACACATGTTCTCCTTACCGCTCTTTAAAAAAAAAAGTGTAAAACAGAAAATGTCAACTGCCGTCTTTCCCTGGAATAAAGGGGCTATTTTAGAGAAAGGAAAACCTGTTTTAAAAATAAATGTTTGCTGATTTCAGAGCTTATCAGATCACAGAAAACTTTTTTGTAATGAAAACGAGCTCTTTAAAACATCTTTTGTGTTCCACTGGCATACAGGTTTGGAACGCCATACGGGTGATTAAATAACAACTGAATTTTTATTTTTGGGGGGAGTGAACTGATCCTTTAAGGCTGGTAGATGTGGGAATTTGAAGCAGATGTGTTTTCATTTCCTGTATTTTATTTTTATTGGACAGAAAAAATGTCAAGATCCTGATCGAGATCCAACAGACACATTGGGTTTTGCTAGGCAGGTATGCAGAATAGGAGGAAACCCAAAAACTTTAAAAAGCCCATTCCATCAGAAGGTTCTTAAATTATCTTTGAAATGAACTGGAAACGAGTAATTTGTGGGACTGATTGAGTGAAATTTGAGAGTAGATATGTTTAGACTACTAGCTAAAACAAACTGCTATTTAGAAGCCGTCTTTAAGAGTTTATTTGTACATTAACAGAATTTACATGTTTTTAAGGCTTATCAATCATTAAGTTCTACAACAACAACAAAACAGCCTGTTAGCATTAGCCTGTTAGCATTAGTTTGAATATTTTTACTTTGCTGTGCTTAAAATAGTTCCTAGCAGTGACATATTCCAGAAGGCATTCATATTTCAGTGAATGAAACTGTTGTTTATAAATATATGTGACCAACAATGTCAAAAATATTTCATGACATCATATGTTAACATTGCTGTATTAACCTCCCTCTGGCAATTCAACACTGAAATGCTGTTTGCAGATTACTTTTAGATCAAAAATCTAACTAGACAGTTTACTTGGCTCTCTAAACTGATCTTGAACATCAAAAAATGCCTACTGATGAAAAATTGTAATACATTCCAGCCCTTGAGACCCTTGACCCAGTAATTTCGCTTGGAAAATCTGACCTGTTTGAGGAGAGTATGTAAACAAGTTAGGGTGGCCATGAGAACATGTGTCATTTTTTAGGGCTGTTCAGTTTTAAATATGAACTGGGCTGCCAGTACAAAGTCAAGAAACAAAAGAAACAAAATCAATCTGGAAAAAATATGTGACATTAAGTTATACAAACTCTGACCTTTTTGTTTTCAAAGTAAACATTCAGAACAGCCACATTAACTAAAATAACTTTGCCCCGTAATGGAGTTCACATTGAACTATTAACATCTTAAAAATCGCTTCGCCAATCTCTGCATGACTTTCCAGAACTGTCTACTGCATAGGGCCATATGCTCTAGAAACACACATACACAGATGGCCAATAGGCAGCAGAAGGGCGCAGCACTCTTTTCCCACAAACTATATTCTCTTCCATCTGCCACCAAAAAATAAGGTTTACAGGTGGCACTATTTTCTCGCCAGCTCTATTTTAGATCATGTTTGGTGAATGATCATGTCTGGTGTGGTTGGTAATGCCCTCTGACCTTTCCTGTGATGCAGAAACAAACCTTGATAATAATGATCAATTAAAAAGTACAGGCAGAAACTCTTTATTCTGAAGCTCTATACCTTTTTGATATTTGCAGAGAACACCCTTAACCTTTTTGTGTTTGTTGGCAAACAGAACAAAGCAAACACAGAATAATCCACCTTAAATATAGAAAGTAATTTTATATAAATCACAATAGTTATTAATCACCACTTATTCAATCCAAAAATATTTCATGATACTCAGATCAGATCTACAGTAGCCTAGAAATCTAGACGCACCCTAGCGGCAGCAAATCTAATCTGCCGCGAGTATCGTCTAGCAACTCTCAATACACGTCTGAGCAGTAAAAACAAAATTCTGGTCAGGCCAATCACATCGTGTATAGAGATGGTGGGCGGGGCTTACCATAAAGACGGCCGAGTTGCGCTTGCGTGCTACTAGTAAACACAAAAGCTGGCGAACGCCGGTCTTTCATCAGCTTTGACTGTGACTTTGGAAGACTTGAAGTTAAGCTTTTCTCGCAAAAAAAGAAGTCATTCTTAAAAAGGGAAGATGTGTACTGAGTTTTGTTTTGTTTCTGTGGTAAGTTTCCAGACCAAACATCTTGATGTGGGTCTGGCTTGTCAGGATAGATCTACAGTATAACAGCCACAATATCCTTATATAGATGAAGTTAATGAACTACAAGAATTGCAGTACTGTCATGAACCCACAGCTAACATAACAATAAATATGATTTTGAGTAATTCTATTTTGAAAAATAAAATGGAATAAAACAAATAAAGTATTTGCAGAAAAAATATATATATATATATATAATTTAAAATATATAATTTATAATATAAAATAAAAATAATAATTGAAAGCCTTCTGATTTTGACCAACATATCAAAGACTAGGGGCCGGATTTACTAACAGCTTGCGCCAGTGCAAACCCTCTTGTCACGCTAGAAAACTGTCAAGATTTACTGAAGACACGCAGAAAGAAATTAGCACTGAAAAGGTGTGGACAGGGTTATTTTTGTGCCTGGCCAATTTGTATTTCTAAGAGTTTCCCTTTCAGGTGCAAAATAAATGATCTGCTCGTAAATTTACTTTTGTTTGTGCCATTATTTACCCCACCAAAAAGCATGTTTTCAACCAGATGCTAACTGGTAGATTGCACTGGTCATTGTGGAAATGATCCGGCTACACGTTGTCAGTAGGTCACCTGGGCTTTTATGGAATTGTGCTCTAACTATATAGTAAATATGACCCTATCTATGCTACTGATCCACAGTGTCTTAAGTGAATCCCATAGTCTGTGTATAGATGCTTGAATAACTCTAGCTGGAGGAAAAGCCTGAGGCAACTGAACAGGAAGGCCAGCCCTCTGCTCTCTACATTAACTGACCTGGATTCTGTGAGCATGGCTGGCATAACTAAGTCTGATGTTCCTTAGAGACTTTTTGGGGGTTCAATGGTCCAGACTGGAACATAATAACGCTTGGCCTAACCCTATTTTAGGCTAGACACTGAAGAGAGTCTGGAATTGGAAGCCATGGCCTTTAAATGAATCCTTACCTGGTCATATTTCCTGTCCCAAGGGTGAAACGCCTGTAATACATTTGAATTGAGTGAGCCACAGCGAGGCGATATGGTACCTGACAGAAAACAATCCAACAGCCTGGGGCCTTAAATGAGTTCAGCAGACACTCTCGGAAATAAAATGTGGCTCCTCATGTGTAGTATGCTATGTCACAGAAAGGAAATGATCCTTGTCTTTATTTCCTGCCTGGACTGGGAAGTTGATCTAAAATCATTCTGAAGGTTACCTTTATTACAACAACAAAAAAATCCAATGTGGCGATACTAAGGATTTATCTGGCTATCACCAGACCAAGCTCATTTTAAAACTGAACATTGGTCTGGGGAGTCTGCTCTCTATTTTCTACTGCACAAGAGGCGTGATAAACCAGCATTATTCAAATGACTCTGTATGCAATTGGACAGTCCTTTAACCCATCAGACCACAAGTGGCGTGATTAGCGCACCAGGTGGTTAAGCCAGTCTGCGATTGGTTCCCACAATAGTGTAATAGAAGCAGTAGAAATTGGATGTACAGGTTTCCAATCAAATCGCCGGCAGATCAGGCTGGGTTTACCCAGTCTAACTAAGGATATGACAGTGAGGACATTTTCCCACCAGTTAATTGATGTGTGAAAACACAGATAAAACCAGTATTACTGGCGGGGGCTTTTCAAATCACTAATTTTAAACCAAAAGTAAAATAGGCACGGCAGCTCTAGCATTCATTACGGAGCGGTGTGGAGCAAAGCAAAGTGTTTTCAATGAATTCCTATGAAAGTTAAGCTAAATACATAGCTTTTATGTATTTAGTTCCCTTCAGAATAGCTGTTACCCATATAGCATACTATGTAGAATCAACTAAGGTATTGCTCCCTAGTAAACGAGAGTGAGCAAATTTTAATTCAGACTACTTTTTATTTTTAAGAAATAACATTTTATGGAGAATGAATACTATATTTTGTTTATATGCATTTAATTTGGCTATAATTTATATGCAACACAGAATTCAATATAGCAATATGTTTAGACTCGCTAGCACTGAACTGAAGCAGTAACGGCACCGTTGTGCTAGCATGTTCCACACAGTCCCTCCTTGTGTGTCTGGAAAATGACTACAAAAGAAAGGTGGTAAAACGCACATTTAATTAAATCACCTTAAAGGGTTAGTTCACCCGAAAATGAAATTTATATCATTAATGACTCACCCTAATGCATTTCCACACCCGTAAAACCTTCGTTTATCTTCGGAACACAGTTTAAGATATTTTATATTTGGTCCGAGGACGTATGCAAGTGTATGCACACTATACTGTCCATGTCCAGAAAGGGAATAAAAACATCATCAAAGTAGTCCATATGTGACATCAGTTAGTTAATTAGAATCTCTTGAAGCGTCGAAAATACATTTTGGTCCAAAAATAACAAAAACTACGACTTTTTTCAGCATTGTCTTCTCATCCCTGTTTGTTTTAAATCCTCAAATGAAGATTCGAATGGTTATGAATCACTGATGATGATGTTTTTATTACCTTTCTGGACATGGACAGTATAGTGTGCATACACTTCCATACACTCTTGGACTAAATATAAAATATATTAAACTGTGTTCTAAAGATGAACAGAGGTCTTACGGGTATGGTACGACATTAGGGTGAGTCATTAATGACATAAATTTCATTTTAGGGTGAACTAACCCTTTAAGATTTCCATGACATTGTTTAGTCAGAAGCATTTTTAAATATTACACTCTTTTCTAATGAAGGGTGTGACTGCTTGTTTCCTTAAGGGGAAGGTTGTGTAACTCTTGATTGCAGGCATAATTATAATTGCTGAAACTTCATAAAATGGGAAGTATGAATTTGATTTTGACACTTTAATTAGACCACACTTTTCTGTGCATAAGTACAAACTAATGAGCCACCTCGCTGTCTACTGCCTACATAGGCTACAAGCATGTACGACATTATGTTAAATTAAATGTTACACATACTTGAATGAACACTTGACATAAACAGCAACTCTGAATGCTACACAAATAAACACATACACACAAAAGCCGTTCATTAAATGCACACAAACTCGATCCACATTTGATTCCAATTATGTTTGATGTTAGCATTTTGCTAAGCTAACAAGATTTTCAAAGCACTAAATGCTAAAATGCATACTGAGATTGCCGGATCTGCCAAGGATGCATAATGCTGCCTTTAAATACCTAAAAAGTAGATATCTTATGAAGACGATATAATTTGGTACAGCTTTGGTATGCAAAATAACACTTAAAATCAACAAAGCATCTTATAATGAACATTAAGCTTGCTAATCGTGATTTTTATTAAACTGTTTTCATAATACTAGAAAATGTCAGTGTGCATTGGTGGGGGTCAATGAAGAGGTGTAAACAGTACTTTCCATACACAAACACACATGCCTTAGACCCACACCCACACTTACAAACACTTAACCACGGTAACCATCAATCCTAGACGCGATTAAGCTCTGCTGGGCATGACACAGGATCTTCTGCCAAGCAGAGTCACTGACACGGAAATGTTCACACATGCCTTCTCACAGATAAAGAGAGTGGCAAGAGAAATGAATCTTCATCATCATGTGGGTCTCAACACCAAGAACGATAGCTCAGATCTAAAACAAGAGTTCAAAGAGGTATTGGAGGTTTAGATTAAAGATCTTAACTTCTTTGGGTGGGAACAAACCTGTATTTAATGTAACAGTCTGGGTTTTATATAATGTAAATGCATAGGTAAAGCATTAAACAATAACATAACACTGTAAAAACCAATGAAATGAAAGGCATTTGCATATTTTAAAGGGTGTTGAAGATTGCCTCGGTTCGGCGACAGTCAGTCAGGCCTGTCACGCAACACCGGCCACAGCAGTCAGACCCTAACCCAATTAATTTTAACTTCACTTTCATGTTCCAAACATGAAAGAACCTTGAGTGAAAAAGAGAGAGAGAGAGGGGGAAAGAGAGTGACAGAGCTCCATAACAGATATTTTGACATTTTCGAGCAGTATGACAAATAATACAGACTCACTTCTGAGAGCTATGAGCCAATATATAGTTGGGTTTCGATGTCTGAGGCCACTAGTCAAAATGCTTCAATTTTAATTTAATACATTTTCATTCACATATCATATTACCATCAGCATATTAATTTAATTAATATAGTAATATATAATAAATGTATAATATAATGAATACTTTACATTATATAATATAATGACTACTATTATATAAAATAATGAATATATTTTATTTATTTCATTGTTATATAATATAATATTACATAAAATAATAATGAATACATTTTATATATTTTACATCATGTTTGTTTATATTTTTCTATATGTTATGTGACGTTATGTTACACATTTTACTTTTACAACTTTTATTCATTCCTGTAAATGTAAAAACTGTATTTCCAAGATTATATTAGATCTTCCCATTTTCCTTTTCTCTATTCACCAGATGTTCTCGAACTGTTAAATGGGCCGGACTGTGTAGGGCAGCGGGGTAGGTAGTGAATTTCTGACCACTCAAATCATCAGCAGCAACTCAAATCCACCTTACCTCCTACCCACAGTTCTCTCTCCTCACTCAGAGCTAGTTTGTGTGAGGCCTTTTGGAGATGTCTTAAAATCAATAGGTCAAGGTTTTGGCGAGCTGGATGTTCAGAGGAAAAAGCCTGTCATGCCTGAGAGGACAGGAAGTGCAGAAATGATCTGCAGCATAATGCCTTATGGCCTAGTGAGGAGTGTGAGAGAACTCTGCCAGAAAGAGCAATGACCACATGGCTCCTACAACACCCTACAAATGAACCAAGATAAGACACACGCTGAGAGAGAATGAGAAAAGGATAAAGAATTAAGTGGATAGTTAGAAAAAAGACTAAATAAAAACATTAAACAGAAAAGGAGAGATTATAGACAGGGTATTATGCCAGTTTTAAATCTCCAGGCTCAGGCCAAGGACCTTATCCACCGGCCCACACAGAATCCGAGCATGAACTCTGCAGAAAGAGCCACAGAACTGGAACGGTCATTCATATTCACTACACCCTTCATGTTCGATTTAAGAAGTATTCAATAAAATTTGAATAAATAAACCAAAAAGTTCTCATTTATAGTCAATGTACATTACATTTCAGAGTTGTTAGTTGCCTCTAGTCCCCTAGTTGCCTCTCTAACAGTTTTTTAAAAGGAAGTTCAAAATTTTAAAGTGCTGATGCAAATTGTTGTCTGTTGGACCGCAAGGTACCACCAATAATAATGCCTTAAACAACAAAAATGACAAATAGGTAGTACGCAACAACATATATTATTTACCAAACCAACATTAAAGATTTCATTAAGCTAAAAATTTAAGTTTTGATCATTTTTGGCAGCAAGCCACCTCGATATTTCAGTCAAACACATTTTACATATCACTACTGCTGAATAAATTTTAGACACCGAGAAGTGGGTCCACACTACTGACATATTTGCATGTTGTGTGCATAAAAAAACACACTCATACACTTAATCTGAGAAGTACTAATTAAACGTCAATGTTTTGGTCAATTTTTCATCAATGATATCAGGCATCTAAAATGATGTTGTCTGAAACCAAATCTTTTTAGCTGCATCGCAAAAAAAATTAGGCACCTTATTGGCTTATGTGTATAGTTATTATTGTAATAAACGGTTTTATGTTTTCATGATTACAATTGATGTTGCTTTTGAGTACTAAACTTGATTGTCTTCATCTACCAATATATGAATGTAGTACTTTCAGCTTCATTTAACACATTTTACTACATCTACTCCCCATCATTCTAGAGATTTCGACCTATAAAAGCACATAAAATGCAATTCATGTCTATAGATTTTGTCTGGGCCTGCTTATCGGTCAAAGATCAGTGAAATGAGCTCAAGACCTTAAAGAGAGACAAGATAAATAGGGGGCAAAAAAGAGAGTGTAGGAGTCCTACAGAACAGAGCACAGAGGTCACATCAGATCTCAACGCATTGCAAGGCCTTAAAGCACCAGTGATCTAAGCACCACTACTAGTCTATGGATTGTTTTTATAAGAGGCCCAGAATTGTAAGGTCAGGCCACAAATAAGGGCAACAGACTAACTGAGAGGAAGGAGAGAGAGATTGAGGGAAGGAGGACGAGGGTTGGGGGATGAGGTTACACATCTGGTTGTGTTCAGGATGTTTGAGATTCCTCTGTGGTCTGTTTGGGGTCTCTGTGCCAAGGGGAGGAGGGGCGAAGAGACTGGTCTATTCAGCCTTAAAAGCAACTCCCAGTTTGATTTCTCAAACACATCGACAATACTGTTAGGGATTAGATGAGTACTTGATTTGTCATTCAACAAATGGAAATCTAGGAGACAAGGCATTATGGAAGGTTTAAAAGCACGTTAGTAAGTGACTCAATCGCACTAGTCTCATTAGAAGTGGCTGATATAACCAAAATATTATATTACGATAATAATAATTGTAATTTTTATTAGTATTTTTATTTCACAATAACGATATAGCCTACTGTACATGGCATGTTATTTTTTTAAATAAGGTTTTTATGATAATAAAATAGTACCATTGACATTTCATAATTCGAATCATCATTTACAAGATTACAAAAAACGAATTCTAGCCTAAGTAAAAAAGTAAGCAAGTAGTGATAAAAAAAACAATAAAGAAACTAATAACAAGCAACAAAGACACAAAATAAATGTACCTACCTGAAAATAGCTAGAATAATAAGAAATACTACATAAATTGTATAAAGTAATCAAATGTATTTTAAAAAACACTGCATAGTCTTCTTGACGTTTGCGATGTAAATTAAAAATACATTTATTCTTACTAAACTTTTGATTTAGATTTTCTCTTTTGTTGTTTGATTAACATTAATAATAGCCAGCAGCAGGTTTATTAGGTTGCTGTCACTTTAAGACCGACTTCAAACGTTTACATCTGCTTAAGACATAAATGACTGTGCTTACTTGCAAACACATGGTAATTTTGACACATAAATATGTGTATTTAACCATTCAAGCCCAATTAGGCGGCAAAAAGCACTCAGTTCAGCACTCAATCGCTCAGCCGCTTCATGTGCGTAAATTACTTTTTCCGCTGCTTACATCACTCGTTTTTAAACGGTGCTTAAAAACGCATGTAAATGAAAAGCTTTCGTGACCGCACAGCACAGCAACGTTATGCGAGCGTAACCGCAATAGAAACAATAGTCCAAATCTCTACCGGTAGATCACCCACCCTAAAGTCTTACATTAACAAGTATAAAGTTTAAGTCTTAAGTCTTTAGCGTTTTAACGGTCATTCCAATCATGCCTTGAAATCATGTTCAAATATTTGCAGTAAAACGCATACAATGGAAGACTTTGGGGAAAAAATGTTATGGAGGGATTTAAAGAAGGTTAGCATGTCAGTCTCATCTCTGACATGTCTCATGTTAAATTTATCATGTGTAACATGTCTTGAGATTCCGGTTTAAACATTTACAGTAATAAATTAGCAATGGGAGCCTATGGGGCAAAACATTACGAAAGGTTAAGAAGCAGGTTATGACTCGTACTAGTATCGTGACAAGAATAATGTTTAAGTGTGATTTGATGTGCGTTCCAAGCATTTTTTGAGATAAAATCACATGTACAACAATACACGTATAATGGAAGTCTATGGGGCAAAACATTTCAGAGGGTATAAAACAAGGACAGTGACTAAAGTCTCATGTTAACAGGTATAACACTATAAAAAATGCTGGTTTAAAAACAACCCAAGTTGGGTTGAAAATGGACAAACCCAGAAATTGGGTTGTTTGAATGGACCCTGTGTTGGATTTTCAACCCAACTGTTTAAGTTTCGTTTGTAGTGGATAGGTGTATTTAATGTTGATTTCGTCGCAGTCCCAGTGCTTTACTGCAAGAACAATTTTTACTCATTTATAAGAACGAATAGAGAAGCTGAAATTATTTTCTGTGGCAACAAAACTTAGATTTTGCTCAATATACAGAGCCTTGAACATTACTATAAAATTCCAGAACTTTCAAAAAAGGGCTGAGATTTGACAGGACATGTCTAGCTCATCTACAGCAGAAAGACGAGGACCTCAGGGAGTGCAAAGGTCAGATTTAACAGTGTTTTCCACAAAAAAAGACCACTTTCCCTGGTGTGTAGAGATCTGACCGAGAACTACATTTAAAAACATCAAATGGAGCTCTTTCTTGGCTATGAAAGTGTTTTAAGACTGCAACAGGGACTAGCCCTCACACACACACACACACACACACACACACACACACACACCTACCTCAAAGGCCAAGAACTTAATCACCAAAAATAACAACCGGTCTTTAGTTCCAAAACTAAAACATCCGGATACATGCACCATTTCAATATGTAGTTGTTTAAACAAGTTGATCTATTCATATTACTATTCATTCATTGCCTTCAATGCAAATACATAACTACTTAGTCATACCTCAGCACTGACGCTCTTGATAGCTCAATGCCTTTGTCGGATCTAAAGGAGGTCACAATGTCAAAAAAGACACCAACGAACAGCTGCCACCACAGCCTACAGCTTTATCTATGTACAATTTATTATGAGACAAAAATTGAAATAGGGAGATATTCATCTTTATTACAATGTGGCAGATCAGACGATGATTTGAGACATGGGGTAATGTAATGAACCTGTCTATGGTGCTGTCGCTAGAAAGCAGGGCTGAGGGTAGTCATTACCCCGAGCTGTCAAACGCTGCCTCCCTCATTCACCTCACTCATAATAGAGCTTTTCTCATTGCCTAAATGAATACAAATGTCTTCCTGTGAATGCTTCTGACGTTCCACCTGACAGCCAGGTGTACATGGGTGGAGAGCAATTTGTTTCTGAAAGTGAGTATTAGCTATTGTATGTGTGCGCGCGCGCGTGTGTGCTCGTATGCAGTAGGTGTGTAGGTCTGTGGGTGTGTGAGATTGTACGTAGGTGTGCATTAGATTAAACAGTCCCAAATGATATGTTCTCAAGACAGCTGCATGTGGATGCGGAGGTGTAACTATTAAGAGTCTGGCTTTAATATTGTCTCTAGTTCTTCCTCTAATGTGTATGTGTCGGTCACATCTCAATGGAGTACCGCAGCTGTAGGACTAACTAAGCTGGCTTGTAAAAAGAGCTCCTCCTGAACCCTGGAGACCTGAACATCCTGTGACTGAATTGTCCCCATTAATCTAAAAGTTTTGCGTCATGCCTGTGGCTAGCCTATCATCCCTATTAGATGAATAAATAAATCATTTTAAATTCAAATAAATCATTTTAAATTAAAACAACTAGCTAACTAAATAAATAAATACAAAATCAATAGACATGTTGTGTGTCAAAAGGAGAAATGTAAATTTACTTAATGAATATGACAGATGTTAACTTGTTAATTACACAACATCACCCCGGATAATGTCACGGAAAACAAAAGATGAGCGGGAGGAGGGTGTGGAATCACTGGAAGCAATTTTCCGCCGTCTCAGAGCGTGAAAAGCAGCTCGTCCGGGCTGCAAGATGCCCTATGATGCACAGAGCTAAAACCGGTTTACCAAGAAAACATAATGCCCCGATCTATGTCAGAAAAACTGTAAAACTGAACTTAGATTAGCATCTAAGAGAGAAAAGTGGAGTCTGTGGAAGAACTGCAAGGCCATAATCAATCATGTTCAAAGACATAGACCTCACACATTGACACCTAAATATCAAAAACACATTTGAGCTCCGATCTAAATTCTACAACTACATTGCTATAGGGTCATTCTATGTCAACAGACAGGTATGTTCTACGCAACCGGGTGATGGGGGAAAAAATTACACATTTCTAGTTTCAACATTTATTCTTCTGATATTCCTTTTTAAATATAAAAAGTATCAGCTGTGTGCAAAATGAACCATATTTGCTTTTCGACCAATCGACTGCATTAAGACCTCTATATCGCTAGGACTGAACTATCGAGAGCCTTTAAAAAGAAAAAAACAAAAGGAAAGTTTGTTAAGAATCAGAATCTAAAAGGATAATACGATATCTTTAATACTTCTTGAGCTACAGGTTGGGCTGGGACGGTATGGATGTTTTCTTACCGCGGTTGAAAAGCAAGAAATTCCCACGGTTCAGCGGTAAACCGCTTTTAAACCCTGATGCCATGGCCCATTGCGTGTCTTGTTGTGAGTGCGACACACAAATCTTCTTCTATAGCTTGCCCTGTAAATTAAGTTAAGAGCATAACTACTGCATATATGCTATTTTAAATACTGTAGTCTATGCCAGATATATAATATAGCCTACATTTTAAAATAATAAATGCCCAAACATCCATTTCATAAGCATGCATGTTTATTTTCCATCCATGAAACAATACACTAGCCTGTAAAACATTTAAATGATTACAAGTAAATAATGGTAATCTTAAGAATTTAAGAAAATTAAATATTTTTTAAAAAAAGATTTGGTCAATAACGAAATTATAGTTAAATAAAAAAAAAGTATGTAGATAGGCCTATAAAATAAAAAGTGCACAACTCCGAAGCAAGCTACTTTTTTCCCCTCACATGCATCCTAGCGCGGACGAGTCCTTTGGGTTAGTAAAATAAAGAAATTATAGTTTTTAAATAGAAAATTGTATTTATGTAAAGAGATAGGCAATATTAAAATAAAAAGTAGCTACAGATCCACATAAGTGGAAGCAATTACTTCCCTCATGTGCAACCTAGCACGGAATCATGGATGAGTCCTTATTTGGGTTAGTTAAATAACAAAATTATAGTTTAAGTAGAATATAGTATTCATGTAAAGAGATAAAATACAGAGTAGCCTATAGTAAATTATATATTTGTATACAATTTTTTTTTAAAAACACGATGTCATCGTCCATCACAACAATATGAAAAAAACATGGCTGCATGTAAACCCTTTTTTCCCCTTGCGGTGAGCCCTAGTTACAGCCCTAGTTACAGGCATGTAAAATTTAGAAGAAGAAAAAAAAAATGCTTTTTTCCCCCTTTTTTGAACTGTCACCGTTGGCATATAATGCATCAAACATTGCACAAGTCAACAGATTTTACTAATAGACCTACCTATCTCAGTGTAAAAATAAAATAATGATGCTGCCATCTTAGTTTCTACGGTCATTTTTACCCCCCTGTAATTTGGCTCCAGATCTCAGGTGAACATTTTTAATTTTGACCACCCTCTACAAAACAGTGGATTACATTAAACATCTACGGCATCTAACATTATGGCTTTCATAACTATTTATGTTTTTCTTTCTACAGAAAAAAAAATATTATCAAAAACAAAAGTTTGTGCTGGGAAACTGTCAAAAAATGTGGTTGACACGTAATGACCCTATAGGCAGCTTCTCTAAGGCAGCATCTAAACTAGGGTCCACTATACCAAAATTTCAGTGATCGGTACCATACCAGTACAATTTTTGCGGTTCTGTACAAATTACAGTACCAGAACAAAAACATTTTAAAAATGGGTCCTGTTTTGCAGTTTCCAAATCCATCACAAATTTAAAAACGGGTTTCTTGCAGTGTACTAAGGGGTACTACTAAACAGAAAGCAACAGAAGATACCTCCCTTATAATCACAAAAGCCGTCGATTTGACCCATCATGGAACTGATTTGGAATGTTCTTAATTGGCAGTGATTCCGCACACAAGAATAAACTAGCGACTGATTACAGTATTTAAAAAGTCTACTCAGTGTTCTTGTAATTTAAACTGAACTAAACTGAACTAAAATAAAATAAAACCGTTCTCTCTTGTACATCCATAAATCTTAACCTAAAATATTGTTATATTGTCATTACACTACATCGGTCTGTATAACGTTACAGAAAATTAGAGGGATACCGTAATCAGCATAAAAATACATTACACTGGTTAAATTAATATTTAGAAGTGAATAAAAAAAACACATAATACTGGTAAAATTAATATTTAGAAGTGAATAAAACATAAAATAACATTTCTCTAACTTGTCACAATCTTGTATTAATTTTTTCACTGAGGTCAGAAGGAGAAATTACTAAGATAATGACATGAACAACCTGTTAAAGAGGATGTCAATTAGAAGACCAGTTGTAATTTATTAATATATTCAGAAAAAAAGGTTCATTTGTAGGACAGCTGAGATCAGCATCATCCCCTTATGCTAAGGACATTTTCGGAACGAGATCTGCCCAGGAGTTAGCATTTTTATTAGCATGAAAAAGACAAGAGGGCAAAGCTAAAGTCAATAATTAGATCATTTACATAATCTGTATCCCCAATTCAGCTGATAGGTTCCACCCCAATATGTAAAGGCCATCTACAAGCATCTGACCTCACTTTCTCTTACAGCTCAATATCTTTCTGTGTCTAACTTCAAAATATGTCATTTGTGCCTCTTACTTCCTGACCACAACTCATTTATCCTGTGTAACCAAAAATGCAGTCTTCTTGACCTTGTTTACAGCAAGACATTTTAACGCAAGAACACCTGACAGTAAGGACTAGGAAGGAGCATGGACTGAGACACCTTGGGCCTCCTCAGAGGACCTGAACACAATACAAACTCAGAGCTTTACAGCTATTTTTAGGTCAGAACAGCAAGTGAAACTAATTTAACATCAGGGATTGAAATCATAAGGTTTTAACAACGATTCCAAGAATTAGTGAAATACTTTTTAGGAGGAAATATTTGGAAACAAGACTGAAAGTAACTTGCATTTTGATGGCTGAGTCAGATTATTTGAGTAACTCTGATTCATGAGTGATTCACTAAAAATACCCGTTAATAGGAATGCATGTTGTTGCATTCTGTAGAAAGATGAGTTGTCAATTTATTAGAATACAATAAAATTCAAGATATTTCATGTCATAGTAATGTGGCATATAATAGGCGCATGGAAAAAGAAGTCACAAAAAATCCTCTGCTTCCAATTTATTTATTTATTTAATAAAACTGAACTGGTTTTGAGAAAGAGATGATTCTCACTGTATTAACACACATTTTAAATGAAATTATAACTATGATAGAGCAAAATCAGGGTTTCAAGAACACTCAGCCTGTGTCTCTGAACCACTGAAACTCCTACCGATTTGTAACTATTATGTTTCCACCTCCTAATGAACTGAACAAGCTGATTAGAGTCATCATGCACCAAGTGATCCATGCAACTATTCCAACAGCAGTTTTAATCAGTGACATTTATGGACCAGAAAGATTGTCTCTCAGAGTGGGAACGTTACCACCACGGGTCTACGACACAGCTTAGAGAGCGAGAGTGAGAAAAAGCGCCCCAACACCCGCCAAGAAACACAATACTCGATATTGACATGCAACCACCATGAAGAACCCCTTGCGAGCCTCATTGGAAATGATATTTGTGATGAATAATTTTCTTGCGGTAACAAAAACGATCAAGAAATCTGAAGCCGGATTCCTATTGGATTAAGATCTTTTTTTCAAATTGTTTTGTGCATGGAGGAATGTGAATGGTGCCGTTATGGATTTCCTGTCAGTCGAGGCCTTTACACATGCTCTAATGCTTCTCAACAAACAGACATCCGAATTCTATTTGGCAACGGCATTAAAGCATAAATAGTTCTGCCGTTCTCATTTGGAACATTTGTAATGACATAAAATACAATAGGAAATAGGCTTTCAGAAACAATACAGGCGACAAAAGAAAGTCCTTTTGAAAAGAAAATGTTTTCAATGTTTGAATTAACTACCCACCTTGTCCTTCAAGCATATGTGTGAACAACTATTTTCAAAGGTGTTTTTGTCTGTACACCCATTCATGTGTTGATTAGATCAGAGTAAATGACTGACACAGAGTTAAAGCACAGCAAAGTTGCATAATTTTTCCTGGAACGAGGAGAAATGTCTCTTGCTCTAAGATTACTCCAATATAAGAGTTACATGTTAACAGCCCATAATACAATTGACCTATTTGTAAGCCCCTACCCTTGAACACCGATGAGTGAATGGCAGTTGAGTATCAGTTGCATGGGGACCAGAACTCAGACATCTTTAGGTTTCAGCGCCATAGAGAAACACCGGAAGATCCGAAGCTCTCATCAGTTTGTTGGAGTTTATGCTAAAAAAATGGTAAAACCATGTTCCTAGGATTACTTGAAATACTGGTTCCAGGTATCCTGAGAGGATGTTTTGGTTGTCATACTCTCATTAAGTTACGATTAAAGTTAGTGAGTCCATGCTAACGTACAAACCTAAATAGCTAACTGTTCTCACGTCATGTACAGTGTCTACATTTCAGTACCTCTCCATATTAAATTGGTTAAAATGTAAATTAAAGGTCCCGTTCAGTTAGTGTGAAATGTTGCTGTTAGAGCATAAATAATACCTGTAAAATTATAAAGCTCAAAGTTCAATGCCAAGCGAGATATTTTATTTAACAGAAGTTCCCTTTCAAAGCCTACAGCGAACGGCCGGTTTGGACTACACCCCTGCACTTCCTTCAGGAATGACATCACTAGAACTTGACTAACCCTCCGCCCACAAGAACACGCAAAAAAGGGGGCGTGGTCTTGTTGCTCTCCCACGTGGAGAAGAGCGCGCATTCAGCGCTTGCATCTCCCCGTTATGGTAAGAGGCGGGACCTTTCCGGGCAAAGTGCGCTAAGCTGCTGTCCAATCACAACACGGGAAGCGCTGGCCCAATCAGAACTCGTTACGTGTTTCTGAAGGAGGGACTTCATAGAACAAGGAAATCATCAGGCCGTTTTTAGGACAGAGGAAACAGCGCTGTACAGATAAGTAAATTGTGTGAAAAATACTGTGTTTTTACACGCGAAACATGAACTCATGTTATATTGCACACTGTAAACATAATCAAAGCTTCGAAAACACGCGAAGAACGGGACCTTTAATTTAATCTTACTCTGCAGTACATGAACATACCCTAATATGAGGCTTCTCCTGCTTGCATTATGATCTGTAAGCCCTCACTTCCAATTGAATCTTGTTACCCACCATATTTATTTTAAAATCCTTTATATATCACTCCATGGCATATTTAAGACCCACTTGAATGCTCCTCGACGAGAGGTGGTCCTTCTCCAAAAAACCTCTCAGGGCAAGGTTTTTACACTGATGGTTGTCATTGTAACCATTGTTTGTTTGTCCGAGTTAGCAACAGTAACTAAGGGGGAGGGACTTGCCAATAGGTCAATTGCATGTGAGCAACAATTCACCACAGCTTTGTCCCAAGGCTGCTTTTGAAAGTCAATGGGGTCCAATGTTGTTTTGGCCCTGATTGCCTATTATTGTATAGCCAAAATCAATTAATCATTCTTCAAATCAACATTCTTCACACAAAAGAAGACATTAACATGAAAGGAAAGTTAAAAGAAGATAGAAGTCAAAAGAAGACATTAACATGAAAGTCAGTAAGTTTTTAACCAAACAAAGCGAAACCCAAACCAAAACCAGCACAAAACCAAACCAAAATGACTTGCAGTGACATTCGTGAGAGTGCTGAGTTTCTTACAATCTAACGGTTAAGACAACGTCAACGAATCTATAACAGTCCCCATATCAACACACCTGCGATGCAATTACCTCTTCACTTCAGTCACATCTACCTCCCGTCACTCTCCCATGATTAATCAAGAGGGGTGGTGCAAGAAAGATGCGGAGGTGGGGAGAGGGTTTACGTGAAATGAAGGAGAAAACGAAGAGATGTGATGAAATCTAATGAAAAGCATTGTAATCACACTGAAGAGCCCATCTGCGCTCAGGAGTCTAATCAAACTTCCATGCCTCAGATTAGACTGTAACAATACACCTCACACAGATACCACACACACACACTTTAAAACGGTAGAACAGCAGGATTTAGGTGCGGAAATCAAAGCTTCCACCATTAACCACTCGTTTGCTCGGCACAGACAAAAATTTAAACGTTTTGGAAAGTGCATTTCTTTCATCTTACACTCCATTACACTTTATTAAATCTCTGGTAAACAGGAGGCAGGCAGCAGATGTAAAATATCTAGTCGGTTTACCTGCTGCTTCTGGAATATAAAAGATTATGTAAAATATGTATAGCATAACTCTGTGCTAAAAAAAATAAAAGAGGCTGCAGCCTTGAATGTGAAAAAGATGTAGAAACCTCCATTATTCCATGAATACACATTACCAGCAGCCATATCACCCTGTAGCCCAGGACTGGCATCCCACTGAAGTTAAGCATGGTTGAGCCTGGTCAGTAGCTGGATGGGACACCAACTAGGAAAACCAGGTAGCTGCTGGAAGAGGTGTTAGTAAGGCCAGCAGGGGGTGCTCACACTGTGGTCTGTGTGGGTCCTAACCAAACGGCAACCTCCCGCAATCTCTCTTGAAGCCAATACGGAAGTAATGTAAACTGCAATTCCTTAACTGGCCACTAGAGGCAGGCTCCAGAAGGGAGCAGAATCTCATTGAGCCCCATGTTAAAATTCTCAACTTTACAGCAGAAAAAAACATGTTTACAGCCTGGTACAAATTGTGTTTTTTGCCTATACGGCTAACTTTAATCTTCATGACAACTGTGAGGGGGGTGAATTTCTTTATAACTCATTCGTTTACGTTATATAAAGCCTTAAAGTTCGGCATTATTAAGGGCGTGGTTACAAGTGGATAGCCATTTATCTGCCGTCTATAGTTATTTAGTCACCTCAGCTACGCGCACATCCCGCCTTTTTGCCCATTTTCTGTAATCCGGGAGTGACACGCGATGACTCGCTCACAAGATGGTAACACCCAGCTCGTCCCTACTTTAAGCTTCAGAACAGCTTATCAGAATCCTATGGGTGACGTCATGGACACTACATCCATATTTTTTACAGTCTATGGTCCTAAAGCCCCAGTATAGGGATAGGATCACTGTACGTAACAAACACTATCATTCGGATGAGATGTTAAAACGAGGTCCTGACTAACTGCCAAATTCTAGAATGACAGAAGACTGATGATGTTGAATACGTTGCATGGACCACTTGAATAAATTTTTTATGGAGTGTTTAAAACCAGGGGTGGGAGGATGGGGTGCAATTCCTATCCATTTGCATGCAAAAAAAGGGATCAAAAAATCTCCTTTTGTGTTCCACTGGAGTCAAGACGGGTTTGGAACAACATGAGGGTGAATAAATTGTGTCAATTTCCCTTTTTGAATGAACTATCCCTTTGAAGTCAACATGAAACTGCATTCATAACCCATTTTTCCATCATAATGTGATGTTTTTTGCAGTGAAATCGTAATTTAAAGAAAAAATAATAATTTTGGATTGATTGGTTGATTGATAGATTACATTATGAAGACAATTTTATGTTCTTTAGAATAATTTGCACCAATGAATCATGCACAATATATTAACACTAGAGTGGCCTTACTGCTCTGAGAATTAACATCAAGAATTAGATTCAAAAGACCTGGATAAGCATGAAAAGATCATCTACCCAGAGCTTGCATCAGGAAGAGATGCTATTAACAATCACAGCTTTTCTTCAAAAATGTTCTTAACTAGCCACAAGTGTAAACGCTGGTGAAAACAAGCTGTCAGTTTCAAAATTTTGGGGCAGTCAATGCAGGCTGAGCAAACCGCTGATCATGTTTCCCTCAGGCCAAAACAACAAGCCTGACAGCCTGTTGTAGCAAGATGCTGCCCTTTAACACTGATCTCAGACCAGCTTTGACATTTCTGCTATTATGGTGAGAAAGACGACCGAGGAGAGCAAGCCAACTTGAAAAAATGTGCGTTTTAGATTTCAGACTAGATGCCACAAAAAAAGGCTGTCATGTCAGATTGTCACAATAGCAAAGCTTCAAAGATGTCACAATTCACAACACTAAATTTCATGAAACAGCAAAAAAATCATATTGGACACATACACTATCATTAAAGGTATAGTTCACCCAAAAAAATTTTATTACACCATCATTTACTCACCCACATGCCATCCTGCCATTATTTTGGGGTGAACTTAGGGCTGGGCGATAAATCGATTTTATGAATTAATTCGAGTTTTTAGTTTACGACGATTTTTGTGAATGAAAATCGGTTTTCTCTTTCAAATCCGCAGACGCTCCCCTCTGGGCTCCCGTAATGGCTCAGCCCTCCCCGCGCGCGTTTGCCACAGAGGTACACAAACAACAAGGATCGCGTCTAACAACATACCGTGTCATTCGTAATTGGTTCAGTTTTTCACAGAACAATTAACAATACCCCGCTGCAAAGTGTGTTTGAAGTCTGAACGGAACCGCGGTAGGCGTTATACTCATTTAAAGCTGCGCTGACACGAACGCAGCGCGAGCTCACACACGGGCCAATCTCGTGACAGACACGATACACAGCGCTGGTGATCCAGTGAGAGACCGTTTAAATCAACACACCATCGCTACTGTGATCTAGTGGAAGCGGTCGGCGCAGAATTCTGTTATAAACCATAGGGCTGGTCGATTCCGAAATTTTTGGAATCGATTCCGATTCCAATTTGTGTTTCCGGAATCGACAGAGTCGATTCCAAGAATCGATTCTGCACTGTTGTTTTCGATTCCTTTTCGATTCTTCTTTTTTTTAACAAAATCAATGGAGGAACCTAGTTCCGGAGTGACTGCAGGATACAAGGATGTAGAAAGTATCCTTCTCCGAAACTTTATTTGTAAAACGATGATACATTTCCATAACTCTGATGAATTTTAAATGATGGATTCTCCTGAAATGGCCCATATAGCCCAGAAGTAAATGCGATTTAGCCTAATAAATAAAAAGGATAGCACATTATTCATGGATGTGCATTTATTGCATGTTTAAAACTACATGTCTAAAATGCATGTGCACAGTTAAGTTGAATGGCTATGTTCAAATACGTTTTTTTGTACAGAATGTACGAGGCAAAATAACCACAATATTAACGAAAACAATAATATAAGAGTGCGCAGTTTATTTGTCAATCAGATGCGCGAGCAAGTTGCGTTCATTACTATAGCAACATTAGACTCGGTCATTAAGCTGTACTCTCTAGTCTAGTTGCATTTTCTTTCAGTTATCAATGGATTAAAGAAAACAAAAGAAAATAGAAAATTAAAATAAGGCCCTCACATCTGCATCTGTAAGCAGCGCTCAAAACCTACCGTTGTGGATAACAGAACCATATCACAATTTAAAATTATGGAGTTTTTGTGTGCAAAATGTAGCAAACTTGTCCACGATGCAGGATCACAGAAGGAAACAATGACAATAAACACTATTAAACTAAGTGAATCAAAGGTATAGTAATAATCAGCTATATGTGTTCACATATGGTTTGATTTGAACGTTTCATACCATACAAATAAGTAGTTAGAATTACGTTCTAGGGACGTCATCACGCAATGACGCAAAAAAAAAACAGCTGAATTGCTTTATTTTTAACTCGTTATTTGAAACTAACTGTTCAAAAGAACCTTTTGCAAAAATTAAATAGACTTCCAATCATTATTATTAAGCGAGAGACAAGTGAAAAAAGAGGAGTCGATTCCCCGCGATGGAATCGATTCCAAACGTTGGAATCGACTCTCGATTCCCAACGCCTTGGAATCGAGGAATCGATTCTTTTTGGAATCGATTCCCAGCCCTAATAAACCACAGATATCAGATCAAACAGAGCTGAGCGAAGGTCAGGGGTTTCAGTCACAAAACACCAACATTTACCACGATTGTACTGTAGTAAAACCACATGGATTTAATGTTGTTGTTGTCATTATTTATCTCAGGATTCGTACAACCTTTTGAGATTGAAATTCAAGCACTTTCCAATGGTTTTCAAGAGCTTCACACTTATTTCCAGCACTTCAAAGCTCTAGATATCCGATTGTAATGTTATTTTTAATGTGATGGTTTGTAAAACTAAAAGTTTAAAGGGGTCTTGTGAAAGAAATAGTCGAATGTTTTTTTTAGTTTATTTTTTTTTAATGTGTAATCCATTTTGTAGCATTTTTATTTAAAAAAAGATATGAAATGCCCACCACTATAACCAGCAGAAGAGCACTTATTGATTTATTAGCGATTTTCACTCCCTAATGCATGGAAAGTACGAAGTCACAGTCTCAGGAAAAACTAAACTTTTCTTCAAATTGTGACTAAATTACAGTAAAGTAAAGAGCTCCTTTAATAATCACTGAAGCTGTCGATCAGTTCAGTGTGAGACTATTGAAGAACAATGCTAATCTATATTTAATAAGAGCATTAGGCTACATTTAAATTTTCCCTATACTTTTTTTGCACATTACTGTTGTTAATAAAAGTTAATTTTATCTGCATATCAATTCATAAACCTTTGATATGTATACTGTTTATTGCAAAAGATATGGTGCCCATTTATACTGTGGAATAGTCGGGGGTTATTCACATGCTGAAAGTTTTGCACCCCAGGTGGCACTTCTACCAAGCTGCAAATATTTAATTTTACCTAAACAAAATAAAGTTAAAACTTGTTTTGAACAATTTCTTTGTCATCTGCAGACTGATTTTAAGTAGGAGGGGAAAAAAATCGTTTTAAATCGTAAATCGAATTTTTGGTGAAAAAATCGGGGATTTTTTTTTTGGGCCATATCGCCCAGCCCTAGGTGAACTATCCCTTTAAGATAATCAAATGTAGTATTCAAGTGTTTTTCACACACAGAAGTGGACGTGCACACATGGTCATACTCAAGGAACTTGTGTGGTTTGAGCTTTTGAGTTTGAATGCAATCCATATCAAATAACAAGCAAATGCACTCCTTCAGAAATTACTCCAGGTTTGGACAAAGCAGAACTCAAGGCTGATGATTTAATGTGCCTGAGCCAAGGTTTGAGTAGGAGGGTCTGATTACAGAGAACAGGATAGACTCCATGGCTGAAAGTCTCTGGAATCACATCCTCTGTTGAATGTACAGTCTGTATTAGGACGGAGGTAAACAAATGACTACAAAGACCTAGAAAGAGAACAACAAAACATTAAGAAAACACCTTAAAGGGTTAGTTCACCCAAAAACTAAAATGTATGTCATTAATGACATAATGACCATAATGTTGTTCCACATCTGTAAGACAGTTTAAGATATTTTATATTTAGCCCGAGAGCGTATGCACACTTTACTGTCCATGTCCAGACAGGTAATAAAAACATCATCAAAGTAGTCCATGTGTGACATTAGTTAGTTCATTAGAATCTCTTGATGCATCGAAAATACATTTTGGTCCAAAAAAAAAAAAAATCACAAAAACTACGACTTTATTCAGCATGGTCTTCTCTTTCGGTTTGTTTTAAATCCTCAAATAAAGATTCAAACGGTTATGAATCAGCGTATTGATTAATTTCAGCAGTTTGGCAGTTTGACACGTGATCCAAATCATGAACCAATTCGCTGCTTCAAAAAATATATATTATATGTAGTGTGTGTGTGTGCGCGCGCGTGCGGTCAAATTACCCCACAATGAGAAGAATGTCTCCAAAAAGGACTGTAAAATATGAAATTATCAACACCACCAGCGGTCCCCATGAGGAAAACAACGTCATAAATATACTCACTAAAGACTTCATGAAAATGCAAAAGGCTTTTTATTAGGTTTAGCTGCTAGAAATTACAATTAGCTCAGTAGAAAATCAACAGAAATCAATGGAAAGTCACCGCCATGACAGAAAACAAATGTGTGCGCTATAGGCAGATCTCGGAAAGCCACCTATAAGGCAGCCTTGAGCAAAACTTGCCCAATTAACCACCCAGATAGTCTCGTTCAAGAAGTACAGAGAGAATGTGAGAGTGAGAGATTCGCCCCATTGCCTGAGGACCAAGGGCAAAAGGTTAGGGACAAAAAAGGCCTGGGACAGATTCTGACACACACACACACACACACACACACACTTTTCACTTTCAAGTATCAAGCACACACACACGCATATAAGCACTTGAACAGCACTCCACACAGGCATCACAGTTTAAGATGTAATTTTCCAGAGGGAATTTTGCCCCTTTTTTTGGATATACACCACAGAGAGTGAAAATTACTGGACACTGATACTGAAATTAGAATACGTTGCAGGGCTGGATATGAACTTGCATAATCTATGTGACCACTGGAGTAAGATATTTTTACTTAAAGCTTTCAAATTTTTAAAGTTAAATATTATAATTTATTATTGCATGTAAATCAGGGAAATCAAACTGCAATCGCAATTTGGTTTATTAGCGATTATGAAAATGTAAAGGCTGTGATTTGAATTAAATAAATGCCCAGCCCGATCTCACGAAAATGCGTATAAATAGTACGAGTGTGCAATCTCGTGGAATGTATACGCCAAAATGAGCATTGGCGTGCATATGGTACGCGGTTTTTCGCGTGCATATGATACTCACTTTATGGCGTATTATACGTACGAACCCCCCACCCCCCTAAACCTACCCAAGAGCGTGTCATTTGCATGCCATAAAGTACGTATCATATGCACGCAAAAAACTGCATAGCATTTGCACTCGACGAGATTTCACACTCGTACTATTTATATGCATGACCATGAGATCGTGTTGCAGCGCCCAGCATGTTAGTGAAGAGCAGCTCTGTGGTTCTTTTAAACACAGTTTGAGTCACTTATAACATGCGTTTGAAAAAGCAACACACATCAAACATCTTCACAAACTAATAATGTGAAGCATTTATAAACCGGTTCAACAAAATACAACATTTAATAATGTTGTTTTATTATTATTATTATTATTATTATTATTATTATTATTATTATAATTTGCAATAATAATAATAATACTATATACACACACAAAATGGCATATACACACACTTTTCATTAATAAAAATAAATAAATGCATTTTCAAGTGCAATTGCAATTTTAACCAGAATAATCGCAATTAGATATTTTTCCCAAATTGTGCAGCCCTAACGCAGATCAATATAAAATGATTTTTAAAAATAAAATGAAATTAAGTATTGGCTAATAGCATCGTCCAGAATTGTAATATTGATCAATCTCTAATTCACAAGCTGAGAGGAAATTAGTCAAAAAGTTCATTAATGCGTTAACTCAACAACATCTATTTATTGCTTTGGCTGTATCATCATACCTACATTTTTAAAGCACAGCCCATTCACAAACTCTAACCAAAGCACTGGTTATCTCTATCTCGGTCTCTCTCTCTCGGTCTCTCTCTCTCTCGGTCTCTCTCTCTCTCGGTCTCTCTCTCTCTCGGTCTCTCTCTCGGTCTCTCTCTCTCTCGGTCTCTCTCTCTCTCTCTCTCTCTCTCTCTCTCTCTCTCTCTCTCAGATTTTATCACTTTACTGAGTTATAGACTGATAAAAATGGACTTCTCAGACAGATAAAACCTCAAACACAACCCAAACAGAAACTGTATTCGCCTCTATTTCTGAGTTTATCTCTCTCTCTGCATGTATTAGTGTCGTTTGTGTTCCACTTCGTTGGGAAGGCTGGGGTTATTAATTAAAAACAGCAGTGCAGACATGTCTAACACTAAGTGCAAACAACTTATTAAAAATTCTGTTTTATGAATTTGAGTTTCAGGAAGAACAAAAAACAATGACAAGAGGGTAATGCATGAGCCGGTTAAACGTGTACAGATAGCAAATTGAGTGTGTTTTGTGTGTTTAATACACAGTTTATGCATCTTGTGTGTTACAATATCTGCATCTGAGAATATTTAGCTAGTTGTGTACAATGCTAGGGAAGATACTCCGTATAAACTATACCTTGGTAAACTCAAATGCATAAAAAAGAGCTACAAGGATGTCAAGTAGCTAACAAACCTGAAATGATATAAGTGAGCAGTATTTTTCGAATTACATCTTTGCCAGGTTACAGGATTCAGAACTATCAGGATGCCAGGACATCAATTAGCACAAACCAGCATCAAACTAAAGCCACACTTTCAATGTTAACAGTCGTAGAACTTAAGTAGTTAGCTTAATAGCAGTGCTGATGCAAAAATGATGACAAAAATGAGTGATGATTCAAATGGATTGAATTAGGCACTAAAATGTTTGATTACTGCCTTATCTCCCTCAATTCCAAAACAGCTTGCGTAATGTAATGTGAACATTATGTCACGCTACACTGCTATTTGTTGAAACATCTACACCTCTTTGAAAACAGTCGAGCTAATGATTTTAAAGGGATAGTTCACCCAAAAATTTGAATTTGATGTTTATCTGCTTACCCCCAGGGCGATCACTTCCGGTAAGTGAGGTAAATGTACACGATCTGGTGTAGAGATACGTGTGAGCGATCACTTCCACCGCTTATGCCAGATCGTGTACCAGATCACTCATAAGATATCAATATGTGGTCACGAGCCGCAGGATTTAATATGGATTTGTATATGTGCATGTTTTTTTTTAATTCTCATAGTCCTCATACTCTAATGTGTTACCATTCACATGCATTATACGACTTTCATACAGACTGCAACTATTGGAGTTAAGCATCTTCATTTGTGTTTTATTGAAGAAACAAAGTCACCTATATTTTGCAGTTAATTTGTTAATCTGGCCCAACTTTATATTAGGTGGCCTTAAGTATGTACTTACATCAAAAAATAAGAACAATGTAATTATTACTGTGTTCAAATTGTATTGCAAAGCACTTGCTGATATTGAGGTGGGATATGGGTAGAGTTAGGGACAGGTGTGGTGGTGTGAGTAAGTTTAAGGGTAGGGTTAGGTGTAAGGGAAGTGCCAACTGTGTAATTACAAATGTAACTACAGAAATTAATTACAGACGTAATTACATGCAGGTATTTTTTTAAATGGAAGTACAATGTAAAAACATGTATGTACACAAGAAGCACATTGTATCAAATGATTGATTAAAATGTTACTACATTGTACTTAAGGCCACCATATATAAAGTGGGTACAGCTGTTCATGGTGCAGTTCATTATTAGTTCATGTTAACTAATCTTTTTAACTAATGTTAACTAATGGCCATTATTCTAAAGTGTTAGCCAATTAGTTAGCCACTAACTACTAACAAAAAAGTAGCGCACTATGAAAGGGGACACAACCCTCTGTATTATATTATTGTCAGAATAAATTATTCAATTACAAAGAGCCAAGGACATCGATTTGCACAAACTAAAGCCACCCTTTAGGTAAAGCAGTTATCTAAATAGCAGTACTTAAATTAATATCTATTTTGCTACAAAATTATATGAAAAAGACAGTCTAGTAGAGTGAGTTTGATCATTGCCTGATCTCGCTCTGTTCCAAGGCTGCACAATTTTTCCAGAATATTGTTGCGTAACATGTTAGAAAAAGTAGCTTGTTACTGGGAAAGTTACACCACTTTGAAGATATCAGAGCTACTGTCACACTACTGAAAAATGAAGTCAAGTCAATAGTGTTGCTACGGTCTGTGGCGTGCGATTGTGTGTTTGTGCCTGAATTTCCTGATTACATCTCAAACTGCAGTTTTCCATCTTGGCTGTCATAAAGTGTGTGAGTTGTGTGTGCCCCTGTTTCAAAGCAGGGCATTCAATCAAACCAAAGCAGAGGTATAAACACATTCATCACTGTTTAGCCACGACTCCCTGATGAAGTGTGTGCCGCACCGACAACAACACACAGTCATAAGCTGGCACTACAGTAAGACGCTCACTTGACGAACAACATGCACACGCAAAACGAATAAATTCACAAGCAACACACGTCCATGATGGAGAACACCCATGAGGAACACTTCATCGGGCGACTCCACCCTCTCTCTTGTTAATTAAGCTGGGATCGATATGGGAAAGCTGCTAATTGTAGTTATGTTTTCTGCATTGATTTAAAGACAAAAGCGCCACAGAGAGCTAATAAGAGCGAGACAGTGAGTGAACACAAGTGTGCTTTTCAGCTCTAAGAGGAAACTCTTTGTTCATTCTTCTGCTTCTGCACCTGAGCGTACTCATTTCACTCCATTATAAAACGGAGCCGGCTAGCGAGAGACACGTCCGTGAAACTGATAGAGGAGGACATCAATTGGACTTAAAAGAAAAGTTTGTCCAGTTTGGCTGGCTAAATTGATTTCCAATTGGCCCTAAGAAATGTAATGAGCTCAAATGCAAGATCATTGGACACTTAATACACTTGCTGTGTATAAAAGAGACTTACCCTTAACCACTTTTTATTGAATGTGTGTGCGTGTGCGGTTTGCATTCATTCAGGGCTTTTTGTCAGGGCACTGAATCAGTGTGTCTTGGGTTACAGGGCAATAAAGCCAGCAAATAAAGATCAGCCATAACGCCTTGATCTTAAGTGTCAAAGTGGATGAAGGTTAGCTTAGGCTAATCACTTGAACTTGCGAATAATCTAAATGTTTAATATTTCATCTGTTATAAATATTTTTGTTAAAAAGTTAAGAAACAATTTTCCCCAGTGGCATAGTGCAGTATATAGAAAATAAGGACACATTTATTAAAATACATTTTATTCTAAATTCTAAAAATAAAAAAAGCAATGTCCATTAAAAAAAAAAGTAACAGCTCACACACTTCACAAACTTTTTTTGAACATGCAGCACCTAAAAGTTTGCTCTTGACTGTCAGGAGCTTTGAGAACTCGTCAACCAGGAAAAGTTGCAGAATGTATTAATATCCAATCAGATCATGGGGTGCTCTGTTATGTCATAAAAGGAAGTATATTCTAGTATTCGGTCTGCAGGCGTGATAAAGATATGTGGACACACTTCCGGAGCTGTCAATCACATACCCCAGAGGTGAAAGCCCTCTCTCACAGAAATGAGGCTTGACTGCGATTCTCAGGGGACTTTCATAAGAACCGCTACAGGTTCCTTGTTTTTGCGGGTCGTGCACTCCCATCGTCCTTTCTCGATTTAATTTTCTTCCTCTTTTTGTACTGCCCACAATTTCCCTTCATTTTTCTTTCTCCCAATTTTTACTTCTCACAATCCATTTCTCTGACCCTTCTCTGACTTAACTTTGCTCTCTCCATCCCTCTTTCTTCCATTAAACTAGACCAGGGATGTCACTAGGATTGGAAGACGGGGGGGGGGGATTAGCCCCAGGGTATTTGTAACTTGCGTTTGCAAAATCTTGTATTGTGCTGGTTCACTCTAGCTAGACTACAGTTTTTCATAGCAAACCAAAATATCCCCTTTCCTTTACCATAAGAAAATGTAGCTAAAGGTAAGCAGGTAATTAAAAACAACTTACAATTTGACAGTATCACGATTCACGACACTTTCCAATCTTCCTTTCACCATTAGCGTGTGTATCGGAATGTGTGGACAGGAGGGTGCATAGCAAAGCTCAGGCCAAACTAAAGTTGCCGACGCAGGAAAAGTTGTTAATGAACATGGCTTGTCATCATTGCAATTATCTCGTATACACTCTTTCATAGATGACAAGTTTATGACACTATTATAATATAAACAATGTTTTATTTAATTCCTTTATTCCAATTCCTTTATATTTATATAGCCTTTAGATTTATATTAAGTTGCTCACACAACGCAAGTGGCAAAACATTTAAACATTTTTTCGTAAATCTTTCTTTGTTTTACTTTCTTTTTTTCAAGAAAACTAGCAGGTCAAAAAGAACTTTGTTGTTCCACCTCCAAAAAGAAAGGAGAAAGGATGAGTGCTATCCATTATGTCTTCTTATTTAGCTAAATGCCAGGTTTGAAGTTGTTTTCCTTGCTTTACCCTCAGCAAAAAACCTCATAATGACTTTGAAACAGAGTAGAATAATAAACTCTATTCAAATCATATGCATCTGTGATGAAATTACTAGATTTCCACGTCAATACATGTTTATTTTTAATGTGAACAATTGCACTGTCACTTTAATTCAGCGCATCCAGCACAGCACAAAAAGTAAATAAAAAAAATAGACTGTGCGGAAACACTCGCCGCACTGCTCTGTACGAATCGCTCCTAGAACGGTTCGCCGGAGCGCGTCCACATGCAGTGTGAAAACTGTAATC
Source organism: Pseudorasbora parva (assembly GCF_024679245.1). Taxonomy (NCBI): domain Eukaryota; kingdom Metazoa; phylum Chordata; class Actinopteri; order Cypriniformes; family Gobionidae; genus Pseudorasbora; species Pseudorasbora parva. The sequence continues at coordinate 31,210,499 of NC_090191.1, read as the reverse complement.
CCGTACATGGGTACGGGAAAAAATATGCGTGAAAAGTATGTGTGAAATGGCTCTGAAAGCTGCCACAGTTGCAACGAGACAGTGTGGTGCATCTTGATAGCACAACCACCCTTTGTACTTCTGCCATTTTTGGTAGCTGGATATATATAATTTGCGTCTAAATATGAATGCGGATGCGGTTATTGAGAAATCGAATTGTTATTCATTATCATTTAGGGCTTAGGAACATTTTGGGGTAGCTTCAGGCCCCCTAAAATAGGCCTAACGACATCCCTGGTCTGACTTTAAATGGCATCAAGGAGTGGTACGCATGTTATCGCTTCTGCACATTAGGCATTACACAGGAAAACTCTTCAAAGCACAGTCACTCAAACTCTAGGGCTCCAGTTCTCGATCTAGCAAATTAAAAGTTGGTGCTGATCCAGAAGGTTACAGGGTCATTCTGAAGGCAGGGTCATTGAAAGTAGTGGCTTGGTTTAACTTGGAGACTCAAGCTTGGTTCCTAAACATAGTAAACTGCCTCTCTTTCTTCTATGGGAGCTAATTTTGGGCCGATAAACGATGGAATCATCCGCCGCCAATGGTGGACACACACATCACAATGTTCATCATCTCAAATAATGAATGTTCCCAGTCACGATAAAATTACATTTAAAACAATTAATTTAAACACTAAAGAGTTTGTGCTAAAAAAAAACGGCAAACTAAATATAGGCTAGTAGATGATTTCCACAAACTAAACCAAATATATATTTAAATGGCGGACCGTGGTGCATCCGGACCCCGGCACGTCTTCGGGACCGCAGAACAGAAGCATAAATTTCCTGTTTCTAGTAAGCAGAGCAAACAGCAGTGCAGATCACACCACAAGAACTCAGGATCGTTTGCGGTCATGATATTTAGATGCTAGCGTTGTCAAAAGTACGGACCGTGATACCAAATTTGTACTGAAATTTAGGAAATGTGATGAAATTGAGCGCTGTTGACCAGAATCGCAAACACCTCTAACTGGCCATTGTGCGTTCACATGCTCGTCAAATATGCCTGTGACTGGCTACAATGATCAGCGCTGCAAAAACCAGTCCGCTGGTCGACACCTGCTTGTGCTTTAAAACGCTTCTGCTACTGCTTTCAAACACTTCCTTGTACTTTCAAACACTCAAGTGTTGATCATTGTAGCTAATCACAGGCACATCCGATTAGCGCATGAGCAAAATGACTAGTCAGAGGTGTTTACAATTACAGCTTAACAGCATTCAAAGGGTCACATTTTTTACATTTCAGAACTGACTTGGTTGGTATCGCGGTCAGTACTTTTGACAACACTATTCAATGCTATAGCCTAGTAGTTTTATCTAAAGCCAAACCTGCTTCATTCAAGGCCTTTCAGCTCCGTGCGTGTTCTTTCCATCTCCATGCATGCACCACATTTACAGAGATTAACGCTCAAATGCAACTCCCCGATGTCATCATCCATCACAATGTTTCACCGTAGACATCATCTGTTGTCAATTTGGTAGACATAGCCCAACCCTAATGGGAGCATCATGACTGAAACGGACGCTTATAATTGACTGATCTGGAGCGCTTTAGAATGCTTCACATTGGCAGGCACTACAAATCATACAAATAATGCTGTATACTTAAAGCCCACAGTTCATTTCTATACAGGCAAAGCCACAGAAACAATTCCATACTTTAATAAGCATAAATATACACTGTGATTGTTATGTGACACTGGAGAATGAAGTACTGTAGTCACATGTAGACTAGCTCCAAACATTTCAGAATTCCAAACAGAACATTTCATACACCATTTACACTAGCAATGTGCAAGACAGTCAACTAGTCAATTTCAAGTTGACCTGGAAATACTAGGCGTTTACAAAGTTTTTTTTTTACAAAGGCAACAGTTAAATTACAGTCATGTTTAATGTTACATTTTCAAAATAATACATTATTTTTAAAAAGTGAGTATTCTGGAGCGGAAAACAAAAACATTTCATTTTACCTCAGATTTTGCATGCATTTTTTTCCTCTGCGAAAAGCCTACACAAAACTTTTCCATTTTCTTCAATGTCATGTCAAATTAGTCTATAAAAGTTAAGCTTGCTTATAGGCTTGATATACTATTGTTATGTGGGACAATTCAGTATGAAATTTTATATCAGATTAAAGGATAAACATTATGAATGACACTTAATTGATACTTGAACAGTTGCTATATAAACATCCTAACAAAAAGAAAATACTTTTATTGTTGCCAGGAAATGAGCCACTGCGCACAGCCACAGTATTACTGTGAAATTATTATTTTTATTATTTATTTTTATAAGCATCTGATTTTCAGCATTATTACTCCAGTCTTCAGTGTCACATGATTCTTCAGAAATCATTCTAATATGCTGCTAACTGGTGCTCAAGAAACATTTCTAATTTTTATCAATGTTGAAAACTTTTGGCATGTTTTTGTGGAAACAGTGATTTTTTTTATTTTTTTTAAGATTCCTTGATGAATAGAAAGTTCAAAAAAATCAGCATTTTGTAACATTATAAAAAGTCTTTAAAGCAGCACTAGGTAACTTTTCAACCTTCATAATATATTTTTTAAGACTCTTGTGATGATAAATCGACTTACAATAGGTTGAATCACACGTCTGCCATAGCCTGATGGGGTCTGTATCGTTTTTAATCGTACTTTTAAACTTCGGGTTTCGGGTAGTAACCCAAGAAAAAAAAAGAGCTACAAAATTCGACTGCTTTACGGCATATACGTCACTTCCACCAACACACACACTTCCTTACATTCGGACGTGCAAGCCCAACTTTGTTCGTCGGATAATATAGTCATGTCCGAAGCAGCAGAGACAAATAAGAAAGAAAAGGTTTTGTTGGAGGAAAGCAATAAGAGGAAAAAATGAAAAAGTGATGTGATTAAAGGCAGGACGAGAATCAACATGTGACCAGCGTTTGCTCGTCGGAGTGAGCTGAAGGAGGCGTGCCCGACCGATGCTGTTATGCTTGTTACGGTGAGCTACCACTCAAACATTGAACTGAAGTATCATACAGATTCTGTAAAACGGTAACCAATAGACTACTATAATGACGCTGGCTTGTAAACGTAAGCATCGTGATTATTTGGCGTTTGAAAAAAATAAAACCAATGAAATTATATTCATATGACATGCTGAAACATATGCCACTGACTGTAACGTTACCTGGGATGAAGACATTTCACACGCGACGCCAGAAGAACTCCTCTTGCAGTGTTCAGGGGAACTGTTAGTGCTGCACCGACCCGCGGGACGCTTTTATGAAGTTATTTGGCCCGCACCGCACCACTGTATATATTTTTACAACCCGCCACGCACCCGCGATCATTAAATAGACATACGGGGTCCGCGGGTTATGGGACGACCCGCGCATCACTAGTTTAGGGCTATCAGGGTTGTCATGTCAACAAATGCATGCGCGATGGCATCCCCTGTTGTAGGATGACAGCTCTTACGACAGTAGTTGAGGACATTATTTTTTCCAAACTGTAGGGGGACCCCAAGAGCAAAAGTAGCCAAGTGGGGCTTTAACTGTCATTTTTGATCAACTGAATGCATCCTTGCTGAATAAAACATTCAATGCACTAAAAGCATTATTATTGTGAAATTATAATTTTTATTATCTATTTTTATAAACATCTGATTTTCATGGCGTGTCAACGTGTCATTTGCGCAGGTGGATTCGGTTTATCATGCTGCTCTGAGGTTCATTACTAACTGTAGAGCCATGACGCATCACTGTGATTTGTACGCACGTGCGCAATGGCCTTCTCTGGCCACTAGAAGACGGGCACATTGGTACACTTTTATTTACAAGGCTCTGTTAGGATTATTGCCTCCATACATCTGTACTTTACTCACAAAGAGAAGTGTTAAATCTTACTCCATGCGATCAGACAATCAGCTGTTGTTCTCTGTTCCTTTTGCCCGCACAGAACTGGGGAAGAAAGCCTTTGTCCACTCGGCTCCTTTTGCTTGGAACATGTTGCAGAAAGACTGGAAATTGACTGCGTTTATGTCTTTAAATGCTTTTAAAACCAAGCTTAAACAGTAGAGACTGCATCTGATTGTTTCTCATAGCTGTTATTTTAATATTGTATGTATGTTGTAACTGTTTTTAATTGTATAACTTTGCTGCCTCTTGGCCAGGACTCCCTTGAAAAAGAGGTTCTTAATCTCAACGGGACTCTCCTGGTTAAATAAAGGTTAAATAAAATAAAAAATAAAATAAAGTATGTGAAGTGGCGCGCTCATATCTATTTTCAGAATCAAAGCTGCGGCTTCATTTTTGTGAACTCCTCAATCTCAGACAGATCATAGGCCGACAAGAAATATGGAGCTAAACTAATGGGCCTTTTTGATAAGGTCGCATATTACGGTATGTAGCAGAACACGTGCACATTTTTGGCTCGGCTCACCTGATTGCTATTGAAGGTCAGGTAAATGATAAATGGTGTGTTGATACGTTGGCAAAGAAACCAAAGCTGAGGGAGATCACATGGCCACAGCTAGCTAGAGCAAAGCAGAGTCCATCATCCATGTCTAATGCTGAGCACCTGTTTAATCAACAGAAGAGTCAGCTCTCAGGAGACCTTACTTCAGGAAAAGGAAAAAAAATTTTATATATTATATATATACACACACACACACATACATGCATACTGTATACATACATACCGTATACATATATTCATACATATATATATATACAGACAGACAGACAGACAGACAGACAGACAGACAGACAGACAGACAGACAGACAGACAGACAGACAGACAGACAGACAGACAGACAGACAGACAGACAGACAGACAGACAGATAGATAGATAGATAGATAGATAGATAGATAGATAGATAGATAGATAGATAGATAGATAGATAGATAGATAGATAGATAGATAGATAGATAGATAGATAGATAGACAATGTTGATGAAACTGTTGCTTGATTATTATTTCCCTGCATGTGCGTGCATGTCTGAGTATATCATGTTGGTGAATTAAGCTCATTGTGCCCGTGATGCGGTTTTGTTTATTAACAATAGCCTCTGAGTATATGAACCTCTTGAGTTACCGAATTCACCAGCCAAACAATGACTGGTGATGATTCAAAGGCTGACAGGGGTCGGAATAGAGCGGAAACAGAAGTAAAATGCAAGGATGGACTGTCCTGGCTTACAGCTGTCCTCTGGGAAAAATCTCCTTAATTCCACTGCCTGGCCATGTAAATGCCTGGGAAATACTGTAAAAGAATGTAGATGTATTTGTCTCTTAGTGAGTGTAATTTGTTGCTAATTTACCCTGTTGATAATGAACATGCCTTGTTGCTTGTATGAACCCAATTACACCTGGTATTAGCGTCCACCTGATTTCCAAATCACAAGTGGGCAGCTAAATGTGTAAACTATTTTTATTTTATTATAAACTATATAAATTAGAAGAAAAAAAATTAAGCAAATAAAACTAGGCCTTATACATGTAGAGACGTGTTTAGCTGTACAAAATGTTGTATTGTATTGACATTCCATCTAGACAGATCCAGTGTTTTGGGAGCCTGAAACGTCTATTTTTTGAAACCGGGTCCAATAGTAGATAATTCTTAAAACAACACCCTTGCGTTTTCGTGTGTAAAGCCAGTCTGTATATTTTGTGAAAAGAGGACATAATCACACAAGCCCCTTTCACACTGCGATTCCGACATATACACGGATAATGCGACCCGGCATTTGTTCCCGGGCCGCTAGATTTGGTCCATTCTCACTGCCAGCGAAATACCGTAATATGTGCGCTTACACACACAACCCGTAACGGTCCCGGAATGAGTTGACACGTGACATCCTGATGTGACGTATAATGGCGAGCGATCTCAGCTTCAGCGCGGATAGTAAGGAGCTCCGTGGTCTCGACTTGTGTCCAGTTTGCACACATTTCTGCTTGTTTAATTTTAGTTTCTTTTGTATACGAACACTCTCTGCGTTTAAAACACCGACTAGCTCTTCTGGCACTGAAGGGTTGTATTATTGAAAAAAACAAGCTCTAGGAGGCGCACGATAACTACGTACACGTTGTGGCATTAGTTTCGGCTTTTGTTCACACAGCGCTCGTCCCGGGTTGAATACCGCAATGTTACTAGGTCCCCGACCCGGGTTCAATTCGGTAATCAATTCCGGGACGTGGTTGCTTTCACACAGAAGGCGACCCGGCAATGTTCCGGGAATATTGCGGGTCCGACGTGCAGTGTGAAAGGGGCTCCACACGCAGGCTCCAACTCTTCTTCTCCATTTTTAGTGTATCAGATTTATAGCACCACATAGTGGTCTGGCATGTATACTACATGTATGACATACTACATGTATGTATACTTGCTTTAAGTCTTTTCAAAGGTTTCGTGTGTACGCAGATATTTCGCGAGACAAAGGAAAAAAGAAAAAGAAAAAGAGATGGGATAGGGAAAGCATTGGCTTCATGTGGATGTGGCCACAGACTGGCAGTCCAAATCCGATTACTGGGCATATCCGATTGAAATCCCATCAGATTTAGCTCGTGTGAACGTCCCAAAAAAAACAAAAAGTAAAAAAAAAAAAAAAAAAAAAAAAATCACACACAATGATTTCAAGCAACATTCAGTTGTTTGAATTCCTATACAAAAATCAAATTTCTGGAAACCTGTTTCAGTCTGACTTCCCTGATTGGATTTCTCGCGGTTTATATAACTTTCTCACGCCACGTAAAATGTAAACACCAGACGACGTTATAGAAAAGATACTGAAAGTTGCTGCAGAAACAATGTTGTGCTATTGCAAAGTGCCAGATGAGTAGAAAATGACAATATAATGGAGATCAGTTTTGAAACCAGCGACAGTGTGGAAATACGTAATAAAGCCATGCACACCGGTCCATTTTTCTGCTGCTGCCTCAGAAGACGCAGTAGTCCAGCACGGTGGCTATATCCATGTTATAAATAAGGCAACACCTGTATTGCAAACCCCTCCATGTTAAGGTTGTTTTTGGCATATAACGTTCCAACTAACGAAACAACATTGCCATCAGAAACCAATGCAGATATTTTGGAAACGAAAGAGTGGCATGGACACACAAATCGGATCTGAACATCAATAATTTTAGATTGGATACACAAATACTAAATGCACTAAATGCAGCCATAGTAAACTTTCTATCTAAGAGACCACCAATCTTTGAACAATAGGACAGCAAATGTAAATTTGCAACACTACAGATATGTAATCAAACAATCAACAAAATGTAGGCCAGACAACAATGCAAAATTTATATGAAAGAGATATTATTGTTTGTTGTAGTATTGTGTAATGTCTGCTAAGGATAGGGTGAAACAGCAGTAGCAAAAAAAAAATCCTCCTATTTACTGCCCCAAGGGGGTTATGGGCAATTTTAGCCTAAAAAGCATGCCCTGCACTTCAAAAATCCACTAGACAAAATAGGTTACATTACCTCGGCACCATACTGCGATTTGGGATGCACTTATTTTTTAAATCATGCATACTATTAAGTGTGGATACTGCACGAATAATACTACAGTATATGATAACAGATGGCGTGCAGTACGGACATAAGGTGGCCAGCTGATCAATTATGACAAACATACTAAATTACATCTTACAGTGTGACTTACACTGGGGAAACTCAATTTATTGGATTCAGAAATGCAATGTCATGCATTAACCTACTCGACTCTCTCGTCCTGTCTCACTCCTCCTCCCAACCAGTCTCAACTCTCTCACACACGAACATTCAGAGTTAATTTACATAATCAAGTTCACGAAGCCAGTTTAATAATTTGGCCTCCTGGCCGGCTGCCTGCCACAAGCGCCATTCCATTGTTGGGTTCTTATTAAATATCTCACATTCCGTCCTGGGCTGTGAGCCGGCCACTAACTAATTAAGGCCGAGACATTGGATGAAAAGGCACTCACAGTCTCTCTCTCTCACGCACACACACACACACAAGAACAAGAACATAGTTATCCTCAGTGCTCTTTATTTCCATTTGCTTCATATACATTTCTTTGATATACAACTGCACTATATTTTGTTTATCAACTACACAAACAGCTTATAGCATATGCACTCTCTTCAGGGTTAAATGTGGTTGGCAGACAACATTTAGCCTCTCTGAAATAATACAGATTGTTTTGGCCTCTGGCTGTCAGACACATATGGTGGTAGCAATGAAGTAGAGTATTAAAATGAGGCGGTTAGGCAGATATGAGTCTGTGAAGATCCGATTTGTTGCTGTAACACTAATGGTCATGGGGAGCGTCAGCATGCTGGGACATGAATGCAGAAAAATTGTTGCATGAAGCGGGGAAACGTCCCTAGTGTCTTTGTGTGTAGGGTGTGTGTGTCAGTTTTGTGAATTCAGGTCAAAATAACATGTGACCACATGCACTCGTGTGTATATATCATTTTAATCATTGCATCGCACAGAGAATATGAGGGTGACTTCGACAAAAATGGTCAAGAACACGTCCAGGGGCAGTTTTCACAAAACATCTTAAAACTAAAAGTGCGGTAGCTCCTAACTTGCGGATTTAGGAGGAACTCTTAAAAATAATGGGCGTGTCAGTCCTAATTTTAGGACTCCTAATTGTTTGCTCTAAGAGTATTTCACAAAGCATTTTAGCACTCCTAAATCCATGAAACGCTAGGAGTATTCAAGAGGCCTCCTAAGTCACTATGACCAAATCCCAAAGAATCCTAATGGCTGTTGCCGCAATCCGCCCAAAGACACTATACAACATTGAGGCAATAGTGATAATTACTATATCTTTAATAAATACAAAATAATTTCAGATTACCTGTGGTAATTGTTTTTACAAATTCACACTTACAAATGATTGCATAAAGTAAAACAATATAAGCGTATTTGACGTGCTGTCCGAAGCGATCGAGGGCTCTGAACTTGGAATTTAACCCAAACCCACGGTTCTCCCCCGTATCACAGACTGAGAGACCTAAACTAACGTTAGGTGAGGCGGCTCTCAGCAAAACAGAAAACTGTCGAGGTAACCCCAAGAGTCGGCTCTCGGCTGTGTATATACCGGTACCTCCTCTCGTGCTGATTAGATTAGACTTTGTAACATGAAAAGAGAGACATGACAGAGACCCCTCTCCTATCAGCCAATCACTGTGGTCATAGTTAGCAAGTGTGATGACTATGTGAATAAGATGGAAAATATAACTATTCCTTAAAAGTAATGTTCGGACCTCCACTGGCAAGACAATATACAGACTTGGACCTAAATAAAAATTAAATTCTATTAGATTGTCATTAACTCATTTATGCATTATGCACTTATTTATGAAGCATTTATGTATTATTATTGTATTATTTATTTTTACTGCCTACAACTTAAAAAAAAAAACATTCGCAATAATGAGATTTTAATAAATTAATAATAGTGACTATATAAATAAAAGTAAATAAATTCAAATGTACAATATCGAGACTCATTACTGTTAAAAGAATCTGGGGCAAAATGTGTTTAAATTTAAAGGGGGGGTGAAACACTCAGTTTCAGTCAATCTCATGTCAATCTTGAGTACCTATAGAGTAGTATTGCATCCTTCATTTCTCCGAAAAGTCTTTAGTTTTATCATATTTATAAAAGAAATATAGGCTGTACCGAGTCTTTCCGGAAAAAACCGAGCGCCTGGAGGCGTATCGTGTGGGCGGAGCTAAAGAATGACAAGCGCGCAAAGCGGTGACGTCCTCAAGCGTGGAGAAACCCATCTATCTCAGCTAATACAGATAATGATCCACAATCAAATCTGAGGGAGAAATAAATTGAACAGGAGAAACGGCAACAGCAGGACGTCCGTCTCTGTGGTATGCAAGTTACTGTATTTAATGGCCTCTCCACATTTCTGTGTGTTTACTCGCAGTGTATGAGGACATGATTCGGTTTATGGACTATTGTATGCGACTAGACCTTAGAAGTAGCAAGCATACTGTAACGTTATACACAGAACAACAATGGAGTAACCGTTAGCGCATTTGAATGACGAAGCACGCGATCGTGTCGTTTACTGATGTTTACTCATGCGACGGTAGCCAATAGCAGAGACATTTGAAGCAGTTTAAGTTAACTCACCGTCGAAGCTTTATCGCTGGGACCGCTCCGTCAGAAACACACTTCTTTGGTATGATTTGGTAAAGTCCTGTGACAGCAGTGGCGTGTAAATCCATTTTGAGACGCAACTGAAACGATGTTGTCAAGCTTCCCGTCATTTCTGCGTTCAAATCGGTTCAAATGCAGCGCTGCCTTCCCGGAATGCTGTGCTGAAGAGTCGAAGTCGCTCGACGTCACCCATAGGAATAAAGTGGAGCGCGGCGCCGTTCACGGACGACTGGATCTGCAGCTGAGAGACTGTTTACAGCGCGCTCTAGTCACGCGCGCGCACCCTACCGGGAGAAGAGCCCGTACGGCCCATACGAGGACCTTCCGCTCTATTAACGTCAAATAGACCCATACTCGAAAAAAACTCGCCGAAACTTGTGAGAAACCGGAAGGAGTATTTTTGACACAGAAATACTCCATCAAACATCCAACATTAGTTTTTGAAACTTTGTCTATGTTTAGGATGGGAATCCAAGTCTTTAACAGTGTAAAAAGCTCAGGATGCATGAAACAGCATTTCACCCCCCCTTTAATAAATTATTTCACAATGCAAAATTATCTTGGCTTTTTCTGCAAAATACAATACAATAAAATACATGTATCCAGTATACTATACTGAATTTAAATAGATTTCTTTTTTACAGATGCATTACATTATTTTTATGTAACACAATAAAAATGCAGTATCAACGAGAATCTAAATAAATATGAAAATGGGGGTTACATAAAGAAACTATTCATTCAAATGTAAAACATTTCATTACAGTTAAGAAATATGGGCTAAAATGCGTTTAAATTTCATGAAAATTTCACAATGCAAAGACAAATCTTGGTAGTAAATGGTAAATGGACTGCCTTTATATAGCGCTTTTAACAGACCCATGGCCATTCAAAGCGCTTTACGTGTTGCCTCACATTTACCCATTCACTCTCTCATTCACACACCGATGGTGGTGTCAGCCATGTAAGGCGACCTCTGGCTCATCGGGAGCAGCTAGGGTTAGGTGTCTCGCTCATGGACACCTCAACATTTGGTCAGGTGGAACCGGGGGTTGAACCACCAACCTTCAGGTTTGTAGACAATCTACATAAACCTTAAAATAGGTTTGGTTTTATCTTTAAAAAAATAAAGAGAAAAATAAGGAAAGTGTCACAAAAATGGGGGGGGGGGGGTGTCACAAAAACATCATGAGTAAAACATATTGACCATTTAGACGCTTCTCCGAGTGACACTTCGTAATATTAAAACATTCATAAATGCATGCACACAAAGAAAGCAGGCTGTCATTTGTTTCTCAATGGTCCATAAAAGCAGTAAGGCATAGTCACACACCTGCTAATGGCTTCCACCCACACAAACGGCAAGCACACACACACACACACACGTAAAGAGACATGTACACACTAGCGTGCAATCAAGCGAGCTATCATAGCCCGGGGGAAACATGATTCACGAAGTCATTAACAGCACTGACATGAATCAACCTCAATCAGATGTACAGTAGAGCAGCACACCAAACCGTATATATCAGTTGTGATATCTGACAGGGGACCAGGCTCAGCACGTCTTGCTCTTAAAAGTGTGTGTGCTGTGAATCTCTTGTTATTGTGATACATGATTAGCTCTGCAGGTGAACGGTTAAGACCTCACACTCTGTCTGCCGCCACCAGCACAGACGTGTTGATTCGTCTGCGTGCGCTCGTCCGTTCTCAACATGATCATCAGTGCCAGGTTCCCCTTTGACGTCACAAAATGGAATTGGGCTCCGAGTGAATGCTTTATTTTATAATTATGTCTGACAAACAGTTGCAGGCCCTTTCTCTTTCCCTAAACATTGTTTTTTATGTTAACTTTGAAAGATAAACAAGAAAGAAATTGAATCGCTATTTGTGTTATGCAACGCCCCGTTGTTTCACCCTGTCAAGGCCAGAACTGAACACAATGTATTTGATATCAAGTCCTTCAACAGTTTGCTTCAATAATCTGCTATGCAAGTATTATACAGAATCTGTGTTATAAAGCAAATATAACATAGAATCCAGTGTCAAGCATGTCGGGTGGATTTGGCAGCATGTCGAGCAGACAAAAGCAACTTTTGTGGCGTGCCGTCCAGCCGGTTATGTTACTGGAAAGCTGCAGATGTCATTTTTAGACCGAACACTTTCCATTTTTTGTGAAACTGTGACTGCTGCATGAATTCAGTGCAAACAAACAGATATAAAAAAAATAATAGTGGACGTATGCAAAAAAAAATTATAATTATATTACACTGTAGAAAAATAAGGTGACAAAGTTAAGTGGCATTTTGGTGCCTTTTAAATATGACTCATGTGATACACACACATATACATATATTGTAATAATCTCACAATATTAGTCTTTACTGTATTTTTTATCAAATATACGCAGTCTTGGCAAGCATAAAATTATTCTTAAAAGGGGATAGTTCACCCAAAAATGAAAATGTGATGTTTATTTGCTTACACCCAGGGCATCAGAGATGTAGGTGTGTTTGTTTCTTCAGTAGAACACAAATTAAGATTTTTAACTCCAACCGTTGTTCGTATAATGCATGTCAAGGGGGTGTTTTTCTATGATAGCCACTATGAGAGTAAAAAACACAGACATACGAATCCATATCAAACCCTGTGTTCATGAAAATACATTGATGTCTTAAGACACGAAATGAGTATTTGTTATTTTTTTACCTCATAGCAGACGAATCTCATCTATACCCAACGCCATTGCTTCCGCTGAAGAAGGTCAAAAACCTTGCCTGATCATAGATATACCTATAGAATCGTCATCAGTGCCTGCACGGACCTGTCGAATGAGGTATCTATGTACACATATCTGATTGTGCAGTTATTTTGACCTTCTCCGGCAGAAGTAATGGCATTGGGAATACTGGATGAGATTCGTCTGATATGAGGTAAAAAAAAATACCATAAATACTACTCAGTTTCTCGCAGAAACCGATCGGTTCGTGTCTTAAGACATCAATGTGTCGCCAAGAGCCACAGGGTTTAATAAGGATTCGTATGTCTGTGTTTTTTACTCTCATAGAAAAACACCCCATTGACATTCATTTTACGAGCAACGGTTGGAGTTAAAAATCTTCATTTGTGTTCTTCTTAAGAAACAAACACACCTGAGGTTTCCCTGGGGGTAAGCAGATAAACATCAAATTTTCATTTTTAGGTGAACTATCCCTTTAAAAAGTTTTACCAAGCCCAAACTTTTGAATTGTAATAAGGTAACATTAAGTCAAACAGGTTTTTAGCATTTATTTAAAAAAAATCCATTGAAATTCCTGCACATTTTTACAGCTAATCAGACAATGAAAAACAAGTTCATAACTGAACTTGAAAGACTAAAATGCATGCGTATGAATGTATAAAAGGGAATGGGCCGGCTTTAATGAGAGAGATGGAGTGCGTGAAGGTGCGTGTTTGAGTACATGAAGCTTCAATGACACTGGAGAGGCGAGTTAAAAGCTGTGAAACGCAGCCACTCTGTAAAGAAGCATTAATTACAGGAAATGACATGTAGGACTGTGGAATGCTGCCAAAAAACACACGCCATTCAGCAGAGGTTTGCGGCCCCTAAACACACCTGTCTGTGTACTGCTTCATAACTGGACTGGTACGCACAGAATACACAATAGCATGTGGGAGTGATCCGAGCTGATCGCATTCCTCAGACGTCTATAAGACAACCTTCTGATCCGTTTAGAAAGAAAAAAGACATGCCCTGCAATCACAGGAGGAGCACATCACAATTGTGACTATCAAAGCAACAAAAAGAGACAGAGAGGTGAAGGGTCGAACTTGTCGGACCTGGGAAGGCGGAGCCAGGACCATGCTGAGAGTTTTAGAACAGACAGTTGTCATGGAGATGGAAGTGCGGTTGTTCTATAGCTGCTGGTCTAATGGAGAAGTTTGAAAGCTGACAGCCGAGGAGTCTAATCTCAATGCCCACTGGTTCCAACTTCACCAAAATTTATTGAAATTTGCAGTTTGCATTGCAAGTACAGGAAACAATTAAATATATCTGGATTCTTTAAAAAAAGACGGGGGGGAAAAAAATCAATGGTAACAAGAACTTCCTATAAAAACAGAATCAGCTAATGCGTAATAATCTCTGAGAGGTCTGACCAAAATGTTGTTATAGATCGAAAGAGGATGATGATGAAGGTTTTTAAAGTCATGGGGAAAGAACTCGAGTGGAGAAAATGCTGCTCCGTGGCGTGATGAGACAGACACCATCATCACAAATCCGGTTAAGACTCCAGTTGGTGTGAAGAGAATTGATTTGTGTGTGTGTGTGTGTGTGTGTGTGTGTGTGTGTGTGTGTGTGTGTGTGTGTGTGTGTGTGTGTGTGTGTGTGTGTGTGTGTGTGTGTGTGTGTGTGTGTGTGTGTGTGTGTGTGTGTGTGTGTGTGTGTGGTCAGTGTGGATAATGGAACAGACAGGGTACATCAGCCTCTAATCACTTCAGCACTCTCGTCCTCCACACACACACTTACACTAAAATTGCTGAGATAAGAGCATCTGCAGGTACGAGGCGTTAGAGATGGAGGGAAAGACACTCTGAGCTAATAAAGTTGAGACTTACTGCATATTACTTCAGGGTATATACAGCAATCCTTAAGTTAAATTTACTACTTTTTAATACCTTTTTTACTACCTTCAGAATTTTTTTTAAAACCATCACGACACTGAATTGCAAGTGTTAATCAGCGACCTTTCTATTATTCACACAGATTTTGACATATATAACAAACAAAAAAGAATAGATTTAGAATCGACACCAGGAGGAAATCTGTTATAAGTTATCATTCAGACACAGTAAAAGACATCTCAACATTCACAAAGGTTGGTGAAGGAGAAGCATTACTGCACACACATTTGATTTCAATTAATAATTGGTAATTCAGCAATTAAATTATTTAGTGTTTTTTTCCCAACAACAAAACCTAAGCCAAATATTACATTTCTATAACTGTGATAAGTTGTTGAATTAAACAAAATACTAAAAACTAGTCAATCGATTAAAAACTTTAACTAGATTAATCACACATTTTTTCTGTGATTAATCGCAATAAAAAAAAAGTTTTTGTACGTTTTTAATATAATAATTTCACAGTTAATCAAATTAATGTAGAAACAACATAAAGACAATATATTTTAAATACTTGTTTAAATGGCATCTTTTTATGAATGAAGGCCAGTATTACTGATATCAATACAGTTACTGATTTTTTTTTTTACATTCATTATTAGGCTTCAAAAATATAAACTTAAAACAATGCTAACATAAATCCAGAATAAATGTCATGTTTATTCCTGCCCTTCCTGTCTGAACAGTTAGGAAATATACAGAAATTTAATACAGTTATCAAAGTTATATGTAATCTGCACTGCATAAACTATAAATTAAATAGTTAATCCTTATTAAAGCTACAAAAGTTATTTAGTCAAGAGCAGCGAGTCATTTTCTCTGTTCCCTTTGTTCTTTAACTTTACTGACAGGAAGCTTTATTGGCTGCTGTCCCTTTCAGACAGACACGCGGATCTCACTGTTTATACGGTCTATGTATCGCGCCACATTCTCTCACAACTCTTTGTTCATTTTAGACTATATATATACATCGTTTAAGATTGCTCTTATGAGGATAGTCGTTGAAGATATGCCTTGAAGCAAGTCTAAAATAAAACGTAAGCCAGCCACTTCTGTTGAGCGCGCTGTGCTCTGAGAGGATGCCGAACGACCACTGAATATGACGTCAGCATCAAACATACGTTGAGACGGAGACGAAAGATCTTTGATAATGTGCCCAGATATGCTAAAGCCCATATTTAAACGAACTAACGCGAACGCAGATAGAATTTCAATATAATAGGACACCTGATAGTCTGAAAAAATAATACCTAATTTGGAAAGAAATAATACCTCTGAGGCCAAATTTAACACTTTTAATGGCCTTAAATTTGACAATTTTGATTTATCACTTTTTAATACTTTTTAAAACCCCGCGGACACCCTGTACTTATGTCACAATGTGAGAACATGAGAAGCAGAGATGGAAAGGCAGCATCATCTTTCACCACCCACAATGCACCGCACACCAGCTTAAAATAAAACCAAATAATAGAGGTAAGTAGAACGTGTTCCCGGATCAACATCTTTGCTAGTCCAGGAACAAAATTCCTATTAAACAATAAGTTTAATCAGTTTAACAATAAGATTTTTTCTTAACTTCATCATATTGCGAATGATTCAACGGTACAAATTGATTTACAAAAAATCGTCCCTCAAAACTTTTTTGTAATCTAGTAAATTCTTCAAAAATACACAAAAAATGCAATTTATACTGGCTTGAAAAACCACTTCTATGCTAAGCCTTTTTTTTCTGTTGAAGCCTTGTTAAAATAATAATACTTATCGTATTATCAATAAAGGAAGTGTATGTAAGATTGTGGCCAAAACTGGTACTGCAATCACTTTCCCCCTCCCCTGACTCGAGGTTGCCAGATTGGCTGCAGGATCCCGCAGGAACGTTTGTAGCTGCAGCATAGACCGTAAAAAAAAAAGGACGACTCGACATCATCCGTTTCCGCTTGCCCGAGTTGAAACTACTGTTGTCAGTGATATAAGTATTTGGATATTTACATGATTTCTTAATGTCTAGTGACATATCAGGGCCATTTTATGATTCATTGAAATACATTTTTTCCATACAGTTCCTTTAAGTAGTTTGGCAAAACTCTTTAATCTATTTATTTTTAGAAAAATATAGATATTTATCAAAATATAACCACCTCTCCTTCAACCACCTGTAGAGACCGCTTCCGTTTCTGCACAACTCCCAAGCTCTGCTTTAACATCCAACAACATTGAGAAAACCAGCTAATGGAAAAATGCATTAAGAATATCCAAGCATGTGTGTTATGGCTGATTGTCCCTTACAGGGTTTGCCATATCACAAGCCTGCACTATTACCACCTACAACTCAAATATTAATGAGAGTATGCCCTGCTCTCGTTCTCCCAATCCCCTTCTATTTGTTCCACACGCACACATATATATACACGCATCATGGCTCAAGGACACCACAGAAGAACCTTGTTAAGCCAGGGCGGAGCAGGTAAGATTGGATTCAGACTCATACCAAACACACTGAATTACATTATTGATCACAAGACAGAAAGGTTATGAAAGAGCCATGGGGGCTACGCCAGTATCCAATCTTTGAAGCAAGAGTATCTGTGAGTCCCAAGAGTGCACGGGGTGCTCTGTGGGACAATTCATAACACACACACACACAGTGTGGTTCTATAATTGATTAAAACTGGCTCAGAGGGCAACTGGTGTGCCGACCCTCATGCATAATTCCCAATCTGTGCCCAAGTTGCACTGAAACAGTCCTTATGATAATCTCCCATCAGTCATTAGAGAGAGAGAGAGAGAGAGAGAGAGAGAGAGAGAGAGAGAGAGAGAGAGAGAGAGAGAGAGAGAGAGAGAGAGAGAGAGAGAGAGAGAGACGAGTGTGACCGGCGCATTTGTTACACCGGTAGGCTAACTAGGCCACGCTACAAACGAAGAGAAGGGATCGCGGACGCACTCACATGCACTTCATGTTGACAGAAGCCGGCTGGAGCTCTTATCTCTGTGGAATGCACAGCGGCCACTGCTTGATAAGAGCCGATGTTCCAGAGGTCGTTCAAACGCTTAGGCAATGGCCAGGCGGAAAAGAGGAATAGGGCTGCAAAGCAAACCGGCTCACTATCTCTAGATTTGTTTATGGGTTCAAGCGCGTGCACGGGCGATAGCGTCGTTTCTGGCTTTGCTGTTTGTTGTATCACCCCAAGTAGTTGTCGAGGTTTGTTTGACATCTGAGGGATATCGCTCCTTAAAGGCAGCTCAGGGCATGAGAGATGCTTTAGATCTTCTGGTCCCAATCCCAGGTCACAGAAATGGCGTCATCAAACTATGATGCTATGATGTAAAAAAAAAGAAGGCAAAACCAAGAACACTCGTTTCAAGAGCACGTTTCTCCATAAGGTACTTTCCGTTACTTGGACTATTCAAATGAATTGGACTAATTACATATAATAAACTGAGGAATTTACAGTCAGCCCTGCTCTGTATGGCCCACTAAGTAAGATAGCATGCTGAGAAGAAAGACAGCAGAGAGAGAACAAGAGAGGGGGTTGGAAAACATGGGACATTCCAGCTAGTGAACACTTTAAAAGACAGAAAAACTTGTGTGACGATGTGAATGCAATGTTAATAGAGACCACAGGTCCTGTTTACAAGTTTAACATACGTTCTTGTGTTACTGTGAAGGCAACCAATCTCAGTCTTTATAAAGCATTCTTCAAATGTGTTATTGAACCAGATTGGGAATAGCAGGCTATAAACAAGTCTAACAACTTAGAAATCATAACAATTAATGTGAAAATGCCACCTTTATTATAAAAGTGATTGGCTCTTTTAACTGTTTACTCAAATGCAAATGTCTGAAAATCTACCTTTTAACATAACTTAAGCTTTAAAAAAAACACAAAATGGTTTAATTAAAGGGGGGGGGGGGTGAAACACTCAGTTTCAGTCATCTCATGTCAATCTTGAGTACCTATAGAGTAGTATTGCATCCTTCATATCTCCGAAAAGTCTTTAGTTTTATTATATTTATAAAAGAAATATAGGCTGTACCGAGTCTTTCCAGAAAAAAACGAGCGCCTGGAGGCGTATCGTGTGGGCGGAGCTAAAGAATGACAAGAGCACACAGAGAGGTGACGTCCTCAAGCGTGGAGAAGAAAACGCTACCCTAAATAAACCATGGCTATCAATCAGATTCAACTAATACAGATATGATCTGTATTATGTGACTAAACCTTAGCAGTAGCAAGCAAAACGGTTTTGCACGTCAGACTAGAGTAACGTTATACATAGAACAACAATGGAGTAACCGTTAGCGCATTTGAATGACGAAGCACGCTTCGTGAGAACGCTAGGTTTATTTTTGGGTGGTTTTACAATAAACAAACTGACACCTATATTGGTCAGCTAAACAAATGTATTTAAACACACTATAGATCGCATGCTCCATTGATAAATTAACTAACGTTATACACGATCGTGTTGTTTACTGATGTTTACTTACGCGACGATAGCCAACAACAGACATTTGAAGAAGTTTTACTCACCGCCTGCTTCCAAAGCAGGACCGTGAACCTTTATCGTTGGGACCGCTCCGTCAAAAACACACTTCTTTGGTAACTGTTGTTTTCCTGATGTCCTGTGACAGCAGTGACCGTGGAGATCCACTTTTGCGACACGACCGAAGCGTATTAAGTGACGCTTCCCGTAATTTCTGCGTTCAAATCGGTTCAAATGCAGCGCTGCCTTCCCAGAATGCTGTGCTGAAGCATTGAAGTCGCTTGATGTCACCCATAGGAATAAAGTGGAGTGCGGCGCGACAGACGTGTTGCACGGACGAGTGGATCTTCTGCACCTGAGAGCAGTGTTTATGGGTGCCGGGCATCTAGTCACGCGCGTGCACCCTTCTGGGAGAAGAGCCCCACGGCCCATACAGGGACATTCCGCTCTATCGACGTCAAGCGGACCCATACTCAAAAAAAACTCTCCGAAACTTGTGAGAAACCGGAAGGAGTATTTTTGACTCAGAAATACTCCATCAAACGTCCAAAATGTTTAGGATGGGAATCCAAGTCTTTAACAATGTAAAAAGCTCAGTATGCATGAAACAGCATTTCACCCCCCCTTTAACTTGCTGCTGATTTTTTACCTGAACAAAGTGACATGAGGTACATACTGTGCAATGGAGAAAACACTGATAAAGAAAGAATGGGGAAAGAGGGGAAACTATGGAGATTTTTTTAAGCTTTTTACATTATCTACTGAGGTCAAGCTTTGTATGTAAAAACAGAACTTTACACTTTACAGGCCACAGCGTAGCCGGCTTCTGCTGAATGAGTCAGTCAAACAGAATCTCATCTTTTGGGTGTGCGTGCGTGTGTGTGTGCGTGTGTGTGTGTAGGAAGAGATGAGGTCAGGCCTCCGAGAGCAGTAGTGACATTTGTTTCTGTTTAACAGCTAGAGACTGATGCAGTGGGCCACTTTGATGAACGCTGGGACACTCTCATGGAATTCTGGGAAAGCTGTGGTCAGCGCTGGAACTAAGCAAAGAGAAAGAGAATGACAGAGAGCAGAAGAGAGGGAGAGGGAGAGGGAGAGGGAGAGGGAGAGGGAGAGAAGGAAATAGAAAGGCATCCAGCCAACATCAGGCGGGCAGCAAGCCAGCGCACAGGAAATTAAGCTCATGAGCTGAAACAGAGACTCCGACACACACAAACATACACAGAACACATTTAGGCAACAAAATTATGCAGTTTATATATGAGCATCTATACGTGAAATTGGTTAAATCTCCATTTCACACATGTACTCATATTTCTCTCTCATACACATCTATGTGGACACGCTCATTATCTGTTCACTATATCTCTGAAGCCCATGGAAAAAAAACTCTGTGTGTTGTGTGTGTGTGTGTGTGTGTGTGTGTGTGTGTGTGTGTGTGTGTGTGTGTGTGTGTGTGTGTGTGTGTGTGTGTGTTGTGTTTGTGTTTGTGTTTGTGTGTGTGTGTGTGTGTGTGTGTGTAATGAATTTTCCCACCCAGCTCTACTTGGAAATGCCACAGTAGATTCAGACCTCAAACATAAAGGCATCACTAGTAATAGTACTCATACTTAGGGTTAGGGATCTGAACAAACCTCAAACCACAAGTATTATATTTAAGAACGTAACTCGGTCTGTATTATTTGTGCTACGGACATGAATTGTACATTTATACAATATAAAATGACATGGCTTGTTGAGAAGGTGCGCTACTACTTGTTTAACTAACCATATCTAAAGACATTGATATGTTTAGGTAGTACATTTTTCTAAAAATGTCACTTTTGTTGAGCACAGAAACACTTGAAATTTGATGCAAGCTATCAGTTTGAAACTCAATTAATAGCTTTTTTGGAACATGTCTTGCTCTGAATGGTCAGATCAGATTATTAAGTTGTAGGTAACATCAAACAAAAAGAAGAGGAGTTGCTGTATATTTAGAGCAACTATGACAACTAATGAAAATGCAACAGATATTAATTACACAAACAATGAAAAGATTTCCTCATGACTTGCAAAATGACCGGGCATTCAGTCAATCGAAAGATTAGATTTGAAAAGCAAACCGGATTTGTGTGGAGTGATAACAGAGCCATCAAGACTTGGCCAGAAACCACTCAACTATATTATATTATATTTATTATATTATAATTATATTATATTATATTATATACATATGACACAATGTAACAATATAAAATAATAGCACACACATATAAACATACATATACTTTATTTATTTTATATATTTTTACTTTGTGTCATGCATTATCATCTCTGACCTGTGCATAACCGTTCTGCTTGTGCTGCATTGAGATGTCAAAATGAACAGTGAAGCACATACTTATCACACACTCTCAGAAGTCCATAACTGTGCTAGGTCACTCTACAGGAAGAACGAGATGATTTACTGACCATTAAATGAAACTGGAGGCAATAAAGGTCAATCAGTTAACAAGTCATTCTCTTCCCAAGTTAGTAGCACTCCATCTCTTCTCTCTCTGTTCCGATCTCCCTTTAGAAATCAAAAGGGTTTATAGATAATCAATGAAGCTTTAAAGTAGGGATGAGGAAAACAACATGTTTTCAATATTGGCTAGTCGACAGCTTTTGCAATGACTAGTTGGTCTTAAAAGAAGCCATGCTTATCATTAAAGGATTACAAGACCCCAATCAGGCAAATGACAGTGATATGACTCACTGCTAATGATTACTAGTGTATTACTATGTCAGTTCCTTTCCTAAATTTCCAAAACTTCCAAAGTGAGGCATTCCAGTCAGGAATCCAAGTGGGAGTTTCCCTTCTGTCAGCATACAGTGATCATCTGCAACCATGAAAACCAGGCCTGCTGTGTCTCCACCTCCTTAATACCTCACAATCTGACAGTTGATGTTTAAATGACCTTCGTCTCCAGCTGTTATTCATGTGCCTTCCTTCCCCCACATTCCCAAGGATAAACACGTATAAACACGCATTTAAACAAACACTAATCTCATCATTCCATGCCTGCAACATGCTTGTGGTTATTAGCGTCTCTCTTAGTCAACAGGACAAAAGATTGCAAACTTATGAAATCTTTTAAATACACACACATACATATCATCATGCTTTAAGCCCCAAAAGCAGCCCGTCTCCGTAATTAATATTACTGATCCCAGGAAAAAAGGGAAGAGGAAATATCCTACAGCTCAAGGCTACTGGCACAGCGCAGCAGGACAAAATATTAGCAGTATTTTAAAGATGATAATTAAAATTAAAGCTCAGTGTGAGGAAATTGGACTGTTTGAGGATTAACAGCACCACCACTGATGCCCATGGAGGAATTAAATCCCGCTGTGTCAATGTTATCGAGGAGCAATTCACCGCTACATATCACAGACACAAAAGGCCAACTAGCAAGTCTTTTAAGCAGCTTATATATAAATGTGGCAAAATACACTTAAAAGTTACAATACAGCAATAATGACAATAATTCATATGTGAATGAATATTTGAACAAGGTCATGGGGTCGCTTGTGTAAGAAACAGTAACGTTTTGGTAACTACACTCATTTCAGAAAAAGGATATAGACAGACAGGAAGATAGACAGGTAGATAGCTACAAGGCTTGCAGTTGTCAAATTAAACTGTACAATATCAACTCTGTAACATTTCACAATGTTAAAAATGACTTAATAAAACCTAAAAAGCCACCCTTTTATACAAAGACCACATGAATCAGCAATATGGGCCTCGTTTTTGGCCAGGACCGAAGACCATGGGACGGTTCCAAGTGTTTTTGTGTATTCAAGATTTAGCCCTACATGACTCAATAGGATATGTTTATATAAACCGTGCGTGCCATTTTTGCACGGCTGCGGCTCCTGTTAAGTTCCTGTACGGTTCATCAAGTCGCACCGTTACGCAAGTGCATTCATCATCCAAATTAGATGGAGCTAAATGCAGAAAAACAGCGTCTGCTTTGAAGTTCTGCAAATGAGAAGCACTTGACTGACATTAGGGCAGAGATGAATAGATGTTGCCACCTCTCTCCTTCTCTCAGTCTCCTGGCAAGCAGCGAGTGGAGTATGTCCTTGTTGTGTTTTTTTCAGGACCCTGAATAAAAAGCAAGCTGGAAGGGAGAACTCAGTTGGAGGGTCTTCATTACAGCAATAGTTTCAATCTTGGAAGCCTCCTAAAACAGTCAGAGAACAGAGCGAGTCTGTATGGACAAGCACCTTGTTCAATAACTGCTCAGTCAATGGACTTTTGTTAGGATTGTGAAACGTTGTAAAACCTGGGTCAAAGTCCTCATGTTTCTGGTTGAAAGAGATTTAGCGTTCATGGAAGCGTAACCTGACCCCGAAGAGCTTGCAGACTGAATTCAAAAGTAAAAGACGCTGGTCATTTTACTCCCGGACAAAACAATAAACCCTAATGCCGATCGTGATTACATTAAACACGTCCTTTTGAGGAAAGATCATCATGTCGTGATGTTAAATACACTTTCTAGCATAATAAAGGTGGTGAATAGATGAATGAATGAAGCAATCAATCATTCTAATGGCCACTTCAGTTCATTATGAGCTTTTGTCAGACGTTACCTACGGAGAAAGAGACAGCCAGACAGGGTGACAGGTTGCGGGTTTGCGGGAGGCTCCATATGTGTTGTGAGGCACAGCAGGAAATTGGGGGATGTGGCATCATGTGTGTGTCCCCATGAGACTTAGCTGTCAATCCGATGCAAAAGAAGTAGTGTGATCTCACCTCACACACTCTTTGACACCTGCTGACACGACCCATGTGTTTGGCCACACACACACACTTTTCCCAGCCTGACAGAAAATGTACACACCTGCCAAAACATCCCACAAGGGCAGCTAATGGATCTGTGGTTGGTGACAGGTTCCTAAACAAACCATTTAAAAGCTGAGAGGCCTTCTCGCGTGAACCCTGAAATGCGCCAGAGATATTATTGCGACAATTCGCTCAGTACCTCTCCGCATGACACTGATAACGAGTTCCTAATTAATATGATCCGCTAAATTTAGAGACCGTCCCCACCCTCACACGCACTAAAGTCACACCCATTGACATGGCACGTGCGGTCAAAAAACACAGAGCTGACACATGCCTATTTATTGAGTCATGGTACAGAGGATGGAGGGCTGACATACAGATCCAGTTTGTCAGAAACTAGCACAAGCAAAACAGAAGTGTTGATGACACTGACCTTTACACAAAGTCCAAATACCATGAGTTTCTATTCTAAAAATTCACTTTAAGATGAAGCTAAATGAGGAAATGTCCTGATTTACGTAAATCAACTGAAGTTCATTTAAGACATCAGCTGTACTGATCTTGAATCACCATTTACTTCATTTGTAGACCGCCACTGTGCATTGATTTATCTGCAGGACAGTGTATCAGCCAATGCCAATTAAAAGATTCTGCTATTTTTAAGCCAAATGAACCAACAGCCTTGTCAATAAAGAGAATTAACTGAGTAAATGTATGTTAGGAAGGCCCCACAATTAAAAATTGAATCGATATCAAACAGCAAAACATTTTCGATAACCAATAAAATAATGCAAATAATCAATATTGCGCCTACATTTCGAGTCACTATTGCCATTGTATTAGCATCAGCATTATATCAGCTACTCTACTCTCTAAGTTGTTGAAAAACCCATATTGATTGAATACTGACTCTGAACTCTTATATCGTGTAACTTTTTCAAAAAAGCAGGTCTATGCCTTCACAGTAGG
The DNA here is from genome assembly GCF_024679245.1 of Pseudorasbora parva. Lineage (NCBI taxonomy): Eukaryota > Metazoa > Chordata > Actinopteri > Cypriniformes > Gobionidae > Pseudorasbora > Pseudorasbora parva. Next base: position 31,185,329 of record NC_090191.1, on the reverse strand, counting down.
GAAGGGCACCCATGAGGTTACACAAACACAAATCAATGACTGTTGAAGTATGTGACTGAATATAAACAATGTTTAAGCATAGACACAAAAACCAATGATCCAACAAAAAGATCTCTCATAACAAACATTAATGCACAGTCCAGGCCAACAGTTTAAACTAAAGTCTGAAATAAACCCAAGCCGTCTCCTGATAAAGAAGGGTGAAGTGAGCACTGAGCAAACGAATCTGCCTGCTCCAAACCCAGAAGACGTGCGCTCTAGGACATCATAAACATGCCCTGGCATGTCTCCATCTAACACTTCCTCCCCACCTCATTCCCAATAATTAAATATGATGCCCGAAAGCCACATTCTGTATTAAATAACGTTGATTGGAGAGGGGAAACGAGGTTGTATCAGACATTGTGACAAAGTGGCGGCTTCTCGATAAGACATCGGCCTTTGTGCAGCGTTTTCATTATTCTCGGCACAATCTACCAGTGCAGATCCATTAGCGTGACATAGGCCTAAATTAGAGCCCATAGAAAACCATTAGCGTCACAAAATATGAGGACTCAGAACTGAAGCGCTTTTCTCAGATTGACAAGATGTTTTCTGCGATTGCAAAATCTGACAGAGAGAAGAGCAACCTGCGGAGGGATGTTCTAGAACATATGGGTCTACAAAGGTTAGCTGACCTTAAAGGGATATTTCTCCAAACTTTTATTTTAAAGGTCCCATGGCGTGTTTTTTTTAAATAATGTTTCCTGAGGTTTACTTATATTGTTAGTATGGTTTTTACATCATTTTTTTTTTTTTTATAATTTTGAAATAAAAGCCATTTTTTCTATAGCCTGGGAAAATCCAGACAACTTCCAACAAATTTAGATTTGCTCTGCAAGTAGTCTGGCAAAGAGCACATTCAAACCCATTTCTAATCCGTCGAAATCGCAGCACCAATCAGAAACGTTGGGTCGGGCTTTACAGGATGACGACAGCGCAGCGACGGTGAAGCAGGATGCCACCACGGAACATCACTCATTCGAAACAGCTATAGCGTCTGTTTTAAGTGATTTAAACTTTTCTTCTTTTAAAAAAAAAAAAAACCTGAGCAGAGAACAACACTTGGCTACCAGATGTGGATTACACCGGTTACTTTGATGAGGAGGATGGGGAGTGTGATCATGTGCTAACACCAACAGAGCAGCTCTGGATCTGGCATTTCTGTGATTATTTCCTCACACTAGATATGGTAATCGTGACGACGGAATTTGAATAACGTTTGTGAGACAATTTTCCAAAGACTCCTCAATATTATTTTATTTTCAAAATATTGCAAATCGTGTTCTAATCGCAATACAAATGCCTTACAACGGGGTCAAATGCGATCAGAGCTTGATGTTTTCTTTTCGACTGTCAACACGAGATGTCTCAGTCGGTCTGAAATTCTATTTGGCTTTCCAAATTTTGCAAAAATGTTGAAGGAGTGGCGGTGGACACCAGCTATTATCATATTTCTTTTACAACAACGGCAAGTCGTCAGAAGCCATTGCAACATCTTCCTCAAAATCAAAAACAGAATTGCTGTCTCAGATGTTTCTCCATCGCTCTGCATACGTCATCGTCCGTTGGTGACGTCCCCTAGGAAATGATTTGTCTATGAAACTTTGCCAGATCATAACTCAGTTACTACTGAGAATGATCTGGTTTTAACCAGGCTACTGTTTCTGTGAAACTTTAGTGAAAACACCCACTGTTGTGAAGTACCAGTACCAGTTTTGGCCACAATCTTACATACACTTCCTTTAAGGAAAGCTCTGTGTCAGTGTGTCTATGTATGTCTTTTATTAATATGACAAAAAAAACTAAAGACTCTTCGGAGATATGGAGGATGCAATACTACTCTATAGGTACTATAGATTGGCAGAAACGTTTGGCAGATTGTGTGTTATGTACCATTTCAGTATTATGTTGTTATATGTTGGAATAATATGTATGTATATGGGCCAAAATCACATGTCCATGAGAACGATAATAAAGATTCAATTAAACTGTAATTATTAATTCGCCCAGCCCATGTGGTTCTATACATTCTTTTTATTCTGTGCAATACAAAAGCTGCATATTTAAAAATATTCTTGCCTAAACAACCTGGAGGCACCATAAAAGTATAAAGAAAAATGGTTACCAGTCTTCTAAAGCCTTGACATCGGCCTTAATGAGAGTTTACAAGATTTCATGAATGAATCGCTCTTTTGATACAACTGATTCCTTTCTCAAGTTCAACTCAATAACCTAATGATCCCGTCACATTGCCATTAAGATTATATGTTGGGGGGAAAAGACTATTAAAGGGAAAGTAAACTCCAAAAAGAAGATTAAAGCACCATAAAAGCAGTTCATATGATTTGTGCAATATATTCCAAGTCTAAGCTATACAATACCTTGACATCAACCTTAAAGAGAGTTTATGAATAAATTATCAAATTATTTTCAATGTATCGGCCCAATTCATAAACCAATGTGACTTATTGAATCAGACTGAACCATTTCTTAACATCAACACGCCGACTAAAAATCTCAATAAAAGTATGGCTTCAGAAGATTTCAAAAGCAAAAATAAAGAAGAAATAAAAGCAAAGATCAACAGTTACATTTTTCTAACGTTCCATAGGAGAAAATCATACATTTTAAAAACAACATGAGGGTGAATAAAATGACAATGTTCATTTTTGGGTGAACAGTCAATGTTCTGAGATCTGTTTCAGCATAATGTCTAAGCATATTATTTTCTATTATGCAAAATTCATGTGTACACACAACACAAAGAGAAAGTTAATCATTGGAGTTGCATAAGCAACCTGTACACACTGTCAGCTGAAAGCACTGCCTATTTTTAATGCCAATTATTCAGCACAATCACTCTCATAACAATCAACACTCTAATATCACAGACCTTTTGAGACGCAAGCCAGTGACTCAAAACAGGAAGATGAGGGTTTCACATGATTATCATGATTCTTTAATCAAGGCTCACAGGAGCCACGTCCATGTTTTATGGCTGACATGAACAAATACAAACACACAAAGTCCTCAGGAAATGCATGAATGAGGCCACTGTGTACTGCGTGCTTGTTCCTCAATAAGAAACACAAATAAACACAGCCATTGCTCATAAGAGAAGAATGGAGCAAGAAAGAGGAGTAAAAAGAGCGCACTCTCTCGCTCCACGCTCTCTGTTTTTGACCATTGATCTTTGACCTTGAGGGGGGCGAATGACTTCCTGCTCTGAATCACTCAAGCTACAGGATCATTCTCATGCGGAAGAATGCTAAGAAAGTTTTACGCCCATTTATGTACAGTATACTTAATTAACACCTAGTTCAAATAATAATTAGGGCTCCAAGTTTCTAAATATTTCCACATAGTATTTAAAGGGGACGTTTGAAGTGAAAATTCTGTTATCATTTACTCCCCTTTATGTTGTTCCAAAACTTTGTTCATCTTTAGAACACAAATGAAGATATTCTTAATGAAATCTGAAAGATTTCTGTCCCTCCATCCACTTATTATGCATGGAATAGTTTCCAGGTCCAAGCTTCAAACCGTTTCAAGTAAGAATACCATCTCAACGGTCAGCAATGAGCACTATTTATGCATATTGCACATTTAAAGGCACAATATGTAAGATACCACCAAAGCAATGTTATATATTTTGTTGACTTGCGTACTTAAATTATGCCAAATGTTTCCAAGAATGCTTAAATCCAGAGATATAAGCTGTGTCCATGCGTCGCCTATCAATTACATCATACCCGCGTTACATTCGATTTACGGTAGAAACCATGAAAACACAACTTTAATTAGTTGTCAATTTAATCAATTGTGTTTTATTAGACAGATGAGCAATGTTTAAATACATTCATCAGCAGAAAATGATTCATTGTTATATAGGCTAGCTCAACAAAGTTAGTCTTAGGCCGTGTGTCCACCAAAGCGTTTTTTCACGCTGCTGGCTGGCGTTTTCAATTGTTTTCAATGAGCGCGCCGCGTTTTTCTAGAACGCCTGGAGCGCAACGAGGCACTGAGCGAGTATTTCACGCTCAAGCGCTGAGCGCTCAGCGTTTTTTACTGGTCACCGAGAGTTGAAGAATGTTCAACTTTGAGTAAAACGCAGCGCTCATCACTGTCACTCTTCACTCAGCCGTCCAATCACAGTGGAGGAGGGGCGGGACTAATACTACACAGACCAACTGCCACATTCTGCGTGTCGTCATCAGATGAAAACATGCAATAATAACGTAACAAAATGATTTAAAACAAAAGCCAGAGCAAATACTTTACATTGGATCTGCAGTTTTATATAGAATCAATACAGAAACAAACTACCTGTGAAATTAGTAAGACTTCCGCGGATTTTCCGTATCATAACAAGCAAAGAGTCTCAACTGAAGAACAAAAAACCCTGCCTCCCAAAACGCTCTCAAGTGATCACAGCGAGGCATTTTCAGCAGAGCGCCTAGCGTTTTCTGCTGGCTAAAAACGCTTTGGTGGACACACGGCCTTAGTGCTCAAATCTTGTTTTCTTGATTTACCACGAGTACCATGTTTTGCCATGACTAATATTAAGATAGCGCTTAGTGCAGTGAGCAACAAGTGTCTCACGGTAGCCACCGAGCGTAAATTTCAACACGCTCAAATAATGTATGCAGTATAATAAAACAGCGCAGCATTAGCCCACACATGGCCTGAAAAGGCGGAAGTGGTCATTCATGGCACAAATCAAGCTTTGCCTTTGTTTTGAATAAGCGACCTCCAGCGGTGAAAAATTACATATTGTGCCTTTAAGCTAAGCTCTTATAAACTCGCAGTGCACACTACAGACTCTGGGCTCACAGGCACCCTTATTTTAACGATTTATAAAAGATGAACCACTGTCTGGCCATCTGGGATTTCAGTATGAAGCTATGATTTTTCAGTAGCTTCACAGCACATGAGAGTGTATATTAACACAGTTTGTTGTTTGCTTTTGGCATATGAAACAGTCAGACGTCAGACTTTACGAGCACATTGAAAGTCTATTCACACGTCAGAACATTCATAAAGAGATCGTAAAAGAAATCCATATGAATCGAGCGGTTTAATCCAAGTCTCCTGAGAGCTTTGGGTGAATAGACTATCAAGCTCTCGGATTTCATTAAAAATATCTTCATTTATAATTTAAGGATGAACAAAAGTCATTTTAATTGTTAATGACACCCCTTAGTGGAGCCAATATTCTACTAATTACAGTCATCAAATTCATGCAAACCCACTGAAATGATTTAAATCAAAATTTTACATTTTTTTAATTAGAAGAGGTAGTTGGGATTGTGGTTAAGATGGGGTTTTATGAATAAGGATTAAGCACACAGAATGGATGGAAATATTTCCAAGAAACTATTATTATTGCATATTATGCCATTGGTTGCCAAAGTCAATCTGGAATAACCACCCAGGTGAGCTTTCCAAGTTGCCGCCTACTTGTACACTGCCACTACACTTGGACTTGAACTTTACCATATCCCTTTAACTTGTATACAAACATTCAAAGTCATCAGTTGTGTAACATTCGCAGCAATGAACTTCACTGCAATAAAAACAGCAACGCAGCCATCCAATTACAGAGCAGAGGGAAATTTGATTACCTCATTACACTTGATTTTATCACAACAGCTTGTATAATATGAGAGCTGGGTGTAATTGGGAGAATAAACAAGCCAGAAGAAAATGAAATGAAGGTAAGTGAAACTCGTCAAATGATGACGACAGGAACAGAGATAGCAGTGCTTTCTTCGAGCTGTATGTGACAAATGGTTCACGGCCAGTCAAACACAACATAGTAGTACTAAATATCCCATCATTAAAAACTTGTTTCACATCACTAAAGAGCATATTGTGTGTGATTGTGTCAGTCACATAAGAAAGCATATGTCAAGCATCAACACAATTTTACAGGAACAAACATCCTTACAAAAAGCAAACAGGAGTAAAGGAGAGCCGTTTTATTTATCTAACTTGGGCTATCAGCAACATGCAAACATGTGAAAACCCGAAATTCTTGTTTCTTTACGACCTCAAATGTTTGAATTCAAAAACGTAATAGAAGCCATGCTAAAGTATTATGTATATCATGTTTTGACATGTAGCTAAACATAGTAGTTTTTATTTTTGTGGATATAGTGTTTTAGACTAGCTACTCATCTTAACTTACTCAGTAGCCTACAATGGTATTCTTGGAAGTATACCCAAGAATACATGTAAAGACCATGGTAAAAATATCACCATAGTAGACAACTTTTTTTGTAAGGACCGTATGCTAATCGATGTCGCACATCTTTCCACATTATCGCGACCACAGCGCGTGATTTATCGCTCATTTACATATTTAAACAATCAACGTAAAACTGAAACAATACGTTACAAAGTTGCATGCCAATGAGACGTTCGAGTTGTACTAAGTGTTACAAAGCTTCGAAAGCGGTAACTGTGAATCCTCTCAAATCACATCTAGCCTACTGCTTTATTCTGATTTCATTTAAGGTTACAAGAATTTCCCAAACGTAGCGACAACAGTTAAAGTCTGATGTAACGCGCAAAACTCGAAGGAAATAAAGATAAAAGACGTTGTTTTAAACGTTTACAAACATGCGCGACTGAAAAATGTAAACCCCACAGTTGAAACAAACAGAAAGTTAAACACTCACCTTTCTGGAGAAACAGCTCGCGATGGCAGATCAAGCTTTCTGTTCGTAAACTGCCAGAGACCGATCGCGAAGAAAGATTTACATTATTCGTCTCCCAAATAGATCACTGCAGCTAGTAGAAAAAGCGGTATTCCTTGCTTTTTGCCGGAGAGGCAGTACACTTTGTTAGGGAAATCCGAAGAACTATGTGGCGATGTTGGGAATCCAGCGTCGAAAACAATTCCCGGCTTTTCCACGCCCTCGTAGGCAGAGCTTCAGACAAGCCGCCAGGTGCTCGTGAAGTCTGAATGTTCACTGATACCTGTGTGAGTTTTGAAGGAAAATCGCTGGAGCAAAAGTCCCCACAGCTGATAGATGAGGACACAGGACTCATCTGGACCTGCCCGACTGACCAGAGGGAGCGCTCGCTCGCTCGCTCGCTCTCTCTCTCTCTCTCTCTCTCTCTCTCTCTCTCTCTCTCTCACTATTGGTCTATCTATATCTGTCTTTATCTATTTAAATTCCATTTTAAGTTTCAATGGCATCATTTTGCATGTAATACTGTCAACGTTTTACAATGACATAATAAAAAAAAAAGATAAATTCAAATAAATTATAGGCATATAGCCTACAACAGGTCACATAATAATAAAATAATGATAAATAAAATACTGTTACAGTTTCAGTAAAGTTAAGAAATTGGTTGTACTATGCACTCTGAAAAAATGATTCATGCATACAAAATTATACCTTTAGGGGTACAACAGCTTCTTGCTGGGGTGGCACCCTTAAATGAACATCTTTGTACAAATATCTTCTTTTGTGTTCAGCACACTGTGAAACTTTTTTGTTGGTTTAACTTAAAAAAGTAAGTAACCTGGTTGCCTTAAAAATTTGAGTTTATTGAAATAAAAAATTTGAGTTGATACAATGAAGGAAATTTGCTTAATAAATAGAAACTCAAAATTATTGTATCTGAACCACATAAAAAATTTGATAAATCATGAAAATAGCACTATCTGGCATGTTTCACGGCGTCATCACAAATAAAACACACACAATTACCCAATATGCTAACAAAATCTTTTAATAATATTTTAATAACGGTTGTCGAATCTCAAAAAATGTTCATTGTATTAACTCAAAATTTTAATTTCAATGAACTCAAAATTTTAAGGCAACCAGGTAACTTTTTTTCTTTCTTTTTTTTTGGAAATTAAGTTTTTTTATTGGTTTCCTTATATATATATATATATATATATATATATATATATATATATATATATATATATATATATATATATATATATATATATATATATATATATATATATATATATACATATCAGTACAAGGTTAAACAAATAAATACATTGTGTACAAAACAACACGGATAAAAGTAATTTTAATAAGTAACTTTTTTTCTAAATAATGTTTTACAGTGAAGAACAAAGAAACTCATACAGGTTTCGAACAACATGAGGGTGAGTAAATGATGACAGAATTTTTATTTTTGGGTGAACTGTCCCTTTAAGCATATCTCATTAGGACTAATACATATATATATATATATATATATATATATATATATATATATATATATATATATATATATATATATATATATATATATAATGTGTCTAACATAAAATATTTAAATAGTGCCATTTATTCAACTTATTTAAGTTTGATCAACTCAATTTAGTTATTTCTAGGAAAGAGTATAGCATGGTTGTTCCTTTACTCCAAGTGATTGTCTCTTATAATACTTTAATAACTGAGGCTTTACTGTGATCACTGAGTCTGTATTTGGTAAGGATCCATCTTCTTTTTATCTCTGATGGTGATGAGACATTCTTCCAGATGTCTGTTTGAAGTCTCTCTTCCTTTAGCAGATCGTAGATCCATTGTGCCTTGTTTCAGTCTACAAAAGTGTTTGAAAAAAAAGCATTTTCTGAGTGGAGAATCAGAAATAGTTCTTTGCTGTAACCTTGCTTCAAACACCCTTGAGGTCCCCTAAGGGCCCCCCTGTGAAGCCTGAGCTGGAATGAAAGAATGATCCTTTCCTCTCCCACCTACAGTACATCTGAGATTTGTGGTAATCTGGCTCATGTAGAGACTGAGATTAAGGCCAAACCAATTGTTAATCATAATCAGAGGACAGATATTAAAGATGGACGCAGATAATTGTGTTGCGACAACAATATTTAAGCCCACCTCTTTCATTAGTCCAATGTTTTTGGTGCTGTTTTGAAGATTAATATTCAGTTGATAGGAGTAGGAGAATTGAGAATAATATAGTTTAGAATAAATAAACAAAAACAAACAGGGGTAAATAATCTTAATAAAATAGTCAAGTACAATAAAATTTCAAATAAATAACATTCATATTTTAATTAAAAGTTTCATTACAAAGTGTTTAATTTAGTCAAAATTATACAAATATCTAAACTAAACTTAAATACATTTCAAATTTTGACACATTTTTATTGACAATTATTTTGCATGCAATATTGCCGAAGCATTACTACACAAAAAAGTGACAAAAAGATAAAATAATAAAAATAATAATAAACTAAATGGTATGTTGTAAATATCAACTGTAAAATAATACACTCTAAAAAATGCTGTGTTGTTTTAACCCAATGTTGGGTCAAATATTGACTTACCCAGCAATTGGGTTGTTTTAACCCAGCGATTGGGTTGTCTTAAGCAAATATTTAACCCAACCGCAGGGTTAAAACAATCCAATCACTGGGTTAAAACAGCCCAATTAGTCCATATTTGACCCAACATTGGGTTAAAACAACCCAGCATTTTTTAGAGTGTAATATTAACAATAACATTTTTAAAAAAGGTTTGCGTAAAATGATCAAATTTCCATCTTATTTCTTGACTATTGAATCTTCTTGATGCTTTAATTTGGTCGGATTGGAGCTATTTAACAGACTGACCTTCATAAACCCACCGAATTCTTCTGTCATCCACAGGTAGCCGAGGTCTTTGAAGTAAGCAACTGTTTTTAAGGCTATGCCTTCAGAGGACACTGGGTAACATGAGCAACATCATTAATGCGGTGTCTCTTTAAAATGTTGTTTTGGAACCCCGTGTGTTATTGCAGCAAAAGTGTGTGTATGTTGTAGTTGGACCTGAGTGTCAAAGCTGAATGATTTGAATAATTCATGACTATGGAAATTAGTCTGTCTGAAGGAAAAGAGTGCGGTCTTTGCCCTGAGGCCTGTAGGGACATAGATGCTTTGCTTTTTTCCCCCATTTATTCTCTCTCTCTCTCTCTCTCTCTCTCTCTCTCTCTCTCTCTCTCTCTCTCTCTCTCTCTCTCTCTCTCTCTCTCTCTCTCCCCCCCCCTCCTAAATGACTTTCTCAAATAATTTAGAGTGTAAAATGAAGCGAAAAGTTGAAGATGATCAAAACACAAGAAATATAACAGGAGCGGCGATGGAAAGAGACAGATAAATCAGAGTAAAATGGAGAATAAAGATAGCTGTCAGGGGGAATGAGATGGCATTGTGCCCGAGCGTGGAACTCACAAAGCTGGCTGTCATCTACAACCATTGTTCTCTTTTCTTTCAAATAGCCCCGTTGCTCAGAATGTCACACCTCTTTTAGTAAATGATAAGAAATAGATAAGTGAATCATCTGACAAATCACAAACAAGACTGAACAGACAGGAGCAGGTCATTTTATACTCCACTGGCCATGTTTTGAGCAGCTCTGTGAATGACAGATATTGATCGTGGCTAGTTTCAATTCAAGTCATTTCAAGATATTTTGACTCTTATATCGACTCTTAATAAGTTGAGTTTGATATCTAGACATTGAAAACAAATAAATAAATCTCATGGGAAAGAATGAAATTGTCTTGGCTCTAAAATATTGCAACCCCCCTGTCTATTATAGCCTATTCGTGTGGCGCCCTCTACTGTTTAAACTTATTATAACCAGCTCAAAGTCAATGAAATCTCAAGGGGACTTTTCTTGAGCTATATAACCCCCTCCAAGAGACTGCCACACCCGTAAAGTACCATTTAACGTCAGTAATATTCTCACCGTGTTCGTGAAACAAGAAACAGACGTTACTTGCATCCGTCCGTGAGCAGTTGAATTTGGCACATCCAGAACGGCGGCAGAGACAGATGAGCAGAAACAGTTACGCTGTCAGTTGGCAGAGAGAGACAATATGCAGAGAGACGGCAAACAGAAGGAGCCTTGAAGAGGGAGGGGGAGATAAACATGAACAAAAGTGAGCGAGAGCGAGAATGGGGTTATTTTTAGACCGTGCGATGATTAGATTTGCTTCCCTGTTGCACCAAGCCAAGTTGGTCGGGCGGCTGTCAATATGAGTTATTGCATATACCTCGCTCTAATCAAAAATGTGTGTGCTTTTGTATGAGTGACGTCGACTGTGTGTATAACGAGTGAGTGTCTGTGCATGTATGATATGGTGTGTGTTTGTAAATTGCACAGGCCTATAGGCTACTCCTGTTACTTAGCCCTGGAGATGTTGGTTTAGCTTGGTGGATCCGGGATTCCCTACAGTGCCAGTTTGGTGCATTGCCACTAATGAGCCATCTGGTGCTCTCACTATCCATCCCACAAGTCCTGGGACCATCACCCAGAATTCTGCACCCCTGTGTTTAGCCAAATGACAAGGCCTCTGTGGGGAACAAGATGAAGGGCAACATGTGACACATAGGCCTAGAAATATAATACACACATTTGCTTCTCAAGTGTTCAATTAGAAGTACCATGTTTTATTAGCGTATTATAATGTAATTTGCATATATTTGAAGATTTTATATAAAAGTGTGATCTAAAATACACATACAAACACACAAAGTTGATGTGTTAGAAACAGGAAAAAATAGCACACGTAAGGATTTGAGTGAGTTTGACAAAGGGGGCCAAATTCTAATGGTGGGTCAGAGCATCTCCAAAACTGCAGCTCATGTGGGGTGTTCCTGGTCTGCAGTGGTCAGTATCTAAAGTGTTCCAAGGAAGGAACAGTGGTGAACCGGCGACAGAGTACAAATGTACAGTTTTGGACAAATGTTGCTTTTATAGGCCTAAATATCTTGTGTTCATGTTTAATATTTGTACTAAAAATAAAGACAACACAATAATCGATGAATCTTTCGGCTGGCAACTTGGCCGTGAAATACCCAGTTCTCATCATCAACCTGATTACAAGTACTTAGAGATGTGAGGACGCTAATGAAGCCACTAATGAAGACTGAGAGCGGCTCTTTGAAGGATGACGCTGTGCCAGAGTGTCCAGTGTGGCTGATCAGATTCCCAGAACATTCCCAATGCAAATGTTCAAAAGATAATTATAATTTGCAGCTCTTTCCAGAGCCAGATCCATTCTTGGCTTTCAAAAACTCTGCTGATTGATTCATTGCTTGGAGTTTTACTTACAAAGACACACACACATAACAAGCTCTTTGTTTGTTTTAATGATTAAAACCTGATTCTATAATCTATTGCATCAGTATGTGATTACATCGGATTTATTCATTTCTGTGGTTTTCCAGCTGGTTGGTATCAAATAATAGGCTTCACAGAGCAGAAAAATGCAATAGGAAGTTCTGAAATTGTAATTGGAGCAACGCTCTTCCAGATAACCTTCAGAAGTTGAAAATAAATAAATAAAAATTAATAATGGGGCTGTGCTGCTGTCTGCTGGATAACAAATTGCTTTGGCTATGGAACACTGAATAACCAGCTAACAAGAACAAGTTTTTTCTTAGGAAATGATTGTACTTTTCAAAACTCACTTTTTGTCTCACTGCTAATTAAAAGCAACCTTGGTGTATCCATCACTCTAGCAGCGCTTGAACGCATAGCTGAGTAAGCAGAGAAGGGTTTGGAATTAGTGTTCAAATTAAACAATTTAATCAATCACTTAAAATTTAAAATTAAAGCTTAAATGAAATATAATTATTAGATGAAAAACATGTTTCATGACAATAACTAAAATAAAAAAGTTGAAGTACTAAAATTACTAAATCAAAATAACATTTAAAGTGATAAAAATACAATCAAAAGCACAAAATTACTAAATTAAAATTTAAATAGAAAAATAAATGCCTATTCAATAATTTTATATTTAATAAAATGTACATATTATATATTTAATTAAACAAATTAATCCATACTATAATAGTATATAAATAATAATAAAATTGCATTGTTTGGAATATATACTGATGTGGCTTTAATTCGTTTTTTTTAATAGATTACATAGAATTATTTAGAATTTTACAAATACGTATTATTATGTATTCTATTATTATTTTGTATATATTATTATTATTATTATTGTTATTATTATTATTATTATTATTATTATTATTATTATTATTATTATTATTATATTTTTTAACTTTAAACATACTAAGAAAAACATGTGTGCCTTTACATACTATACTGTTTGCAGCTTAAATGTACTTTGAGTGTCAAACCACTAGGTGACAGTATTTTGTCATTTTAAAATGCCATGAATGCCAATCAAAGGAACAGAGAATCATTAATGTCGTTATTTGTCATATTTATATGTCTTTACACAAAATTGCGTAAACCCGCTCCGACAAATCTTATAAACAAGTTCCTCAATCCATTCCTCTTAATTATATAATGGCTGTTCTTAAGCATAATTATAACAAGCCAATTAAACATTTAGATGTCCCATAGAAGCGCTTGAGATTTAGGTTAGCATAGATGCACCTGAGTTGTGCAGTAGGCTATCTATCATCTAGATACAACAAATGTGTCCTTTCTGTGAGACTGCTTTTATCCCATTCTTTTTCTAAAGACTCTCCCTTCCCTTTTCCACATTCTGCCCAATTTAGTGCACATATTTGCCACATAAAACAGATGTTCAAAAGTGCAGTTTGAGGAAAATGCTAGCATTTAGCACCTATGCTAACATACACAGTAGAGGAAAGTAAGGTCCATGTTAGCAAGTGCAAGGGTTTAATCATGGTTTGAACTGCAGTTCTGTTTATTGTATAGGACTGTTTATGTGAAAGCACCTTAGGTTACCACAACAGTTTACACAGAGAGACAGAGTGAGGGAGAGAGACTGTTTATTTAATAGAGGTACGTGTGCAGTTTCATGTTCCCACTCTTTTACTTATTGCTTTCTCAGCTTCCCCCTTCATCTGTCTCTCTGTATGTATGTTGATTATTGAGTTAATAAATATGCATTATGCTTGGGACGTGTAGAAGACTTCCTGTCCTTTGCACTTCAATGAACCCAGCACACTAACGGCTCAAGTGTTACATTAGAGCTGAAGTAAAGCCCCATTTTCTTTCTTTGATTTCACAAGCAACTCAGGGAAAAACATCATAATTTTCAGTTTATTTAGTTAAGACATAAAAGATAAAGCTTCATTTCCTGTGTATGTCTCTCTCATAAAGATCTCCCAGTGTCCCAGTTCCAGAATCAGTGTCAGATAAGGTTATGATTCTTCATATGTGGTTAATGATAGTTCTCCCTAGAAACTAATTTTAATATGTCAAGCCTGTTGGAAAATCTATCTTATGCTGGTAGCTGTTTTGAAATATAGAAGCTAGTTTCTAGCTGGTTTAAAATAATTATTAGCTAGTTCAAATTTGGTAGTTGGTTAAAGCTTATTTAGCTAGTCCACGCTGGCAATAGTTGGTCCAAGCTGGTCATTAGTTGGCTCAATCTTGTTATTATCTGGTTCAATATGGTCCTCAGCTGAGCTGGTCACTAGTTGGTTTAAGCTGGGTCATTAGCTGGTCATTAGTTGGTTCAGCCTGAGCATTAGGCCATGCTGCATGGTCATTAGTTGGTTCAAGTTGGTCATTAGCTGGTTCATGCTGGTCATTAGTTGGTTCAACCTGGTCTTTAGCTGGGACATACTGGTAATTTGCTGAGAGAAAATTCTCGTGGTGCCCCCCTCAGCACTTGGTGCCCTAAGCACAGCGCGTGATGCGCGTGGTGGGAGCGGCGGCACTGCTTACAACACAAATATTAAAGATGGAACATTGCAATCCAAATGTTTTATATAAATAATTTATTATAGTAAAATAATCACAGATCCAAAGGGAAAAGATGGAGAACTTAATTGTCTCTGTAGGCTTATGTCTCAATTGATGACGCACACCACATGCATACGTGTGGAAACCGCCGATTCTCAGCTTAGTTATGGGAAACTGAAACTTTCTCAAAGAAATTGTGTTTGACCCCCTGGCCTCCAGAATCCTTCGGCCTCAACTGCACCACTCTGTCCCCAGTCACATCACCTCGTCCCAGGCTCTGGGTGTCACCACAGTGCCTTTGATGGCTCACACATGGGCTGCATCCTGTACTACTTCCTGTGGGGGAGAGGCTGGGTTAGGGCTGACCCCTTCTGGTCTCTAGAGAAACGGGAAGTGGCTGTTTGCGCACATGCACACGCTCACACACAAACCCTTTTCCATAATCTCCATACAAACCCAGCGCTTCTTCAACCTCTCACACACCCTCAGTTCCCTCACTCATACATACACATTCACCCAGCAGCAGTTCTCATCACACTTCAGTCTCCAAACCATCTTTGACCTTTGAGTTCTGTCCCTCTGGTATGGAGGTCCTGCTTCCCATGAAGTCCCAGCATCAGTCAGTCAGGGGTTTTGAAGATCCTTAACATTTTGCACATGCCAACCAAGGGTACCCTAGTGATCAACATTTCAATTTTGCTTTGCTAAAATATAGAAAGAAAGCAATCTTAATATAATTTTGTAATTCATCACATTATATAAGGAAAGTAAACCAACAAATGTGGTAAATACATCTGTGTTACATTAATTGTCGTTATGTGCTACTTCAGTTGGATGGATGGATGGATGGATGGATGGATGGATGGATGGATGGATGGATGGATGGATGGATGGATGGATGGATGGATGGATGGATGGATGGATGGATGGATAGATAGATAGATAGATAGATAGATAGATAGATAGATAGATAGATAGATAGATAGATAGATAGATAGATAGATAGATAGATAGATAGACAGATAGATTTTATTGTCTGCCAGCTGAAAATCCTCAGTTTGATAGCTCAGAAAAATAATAGACTTTAAACATATGATAATAAACTACAAACGTGAATCAAAAAACTACAACTCCCACGAGTTCTTATTCCCCGAGGAATAGAAACAGCATGAGCTGATATGATTAATATTTTGGAGGGTCATTAAAAAAAGTGTGCTGCATACGAGTAAACAGCATTGAGAATAGAATGCGCAATAACTGTATTTGTATTTTATTGCCACTGGGTCCTGGGTCCATAAACGAAATCTACACACCCCCTTACTGAATGAAATCATTACGCATCATTTTCAGTGGCGCTACCACATATTCCACATCTTCTTTTAGCTATCAAGCCACCGGTCAATCCGCTTTATAGTTTATTGAGTATTATGCGCCTGCCCGTGAATCTTCGGTATGCTCCCGTTATCCTTAATGTGAGCTACATCAGGAGGAGACACGCTCGTGCACGGGCATCCCTCCTTTATATTTGACGCCATAGCAACGCTATGCCGAAGCCCTGATGCGCGCTTTCTCCAATACCGCGAGGACACAGACATACAACAACCACCGTGTTCAATGTCTCTTCGCTGATGTCGGAGCGGGTTTACGGCAAGTGTCGATGACAAAAACTACAACCGGAGACATCTAGGTGAGTGTGTCCGCAACCTCCTTGGTGCATACCTACATCTTAAATTCATTCATTCAAATCCCAAAGGTTGGTCCTGAATTACGCTCACTGCCTGATCTTATTTACAATGGCCTTCTATGGATATGCTATTGTTACGATGCATTTTAATTGTATTCTGAAGCTCGCTCGTAATGAATGACTGAATAACATGGGTTTTGATCACTGCGCTCATGTAGAAATATGCCATTATATAAAACATCCGAACAAGGTTAAATCGAGATTATACTTCATTTAGGTTTTTTGACAGGTAAATTTGGTACACAGAGGTAACAGCCAGGTGACTTCAGTGTACATATTACAGCATACGGCACTGTGCAGTATTTACTCAAAAACAAAATTATTAACAGTAATAAGGAACTATGTTTACAATCTAGTAACAGCAAACGAGCTCCTTAAAAGTGAATGAGCTAAAAAAAATTATATATATATTGTGAATTCAGGTTGAATGGGACTCTTAGTCATCTCAATGGCAAAAAGTGTCCCAATCATATATATCATCTTAAATAGTTATTTTGTTTATATTTTGACTGTTTATTATTAAGTATCTCTTTTTTGTTATGTACAGAGAGAGCAAAATGCATGTTTAAGCACTAAACACTCCTGGGGCCAAAACAAAAAACACAAGGCTAATTATTTTAATACCGCAATAAACTCTTGAGTTAAATATAAAATATTAATCATGATGACAAACTGGCAAAAATGCTATATCATTCATGCCCCTGTGCATGCTGGGAAAACAACTGGAACTGAAGCACTATTCCGGAAACTGGGTGAGCAATGTGGTTATGAAGTGCAACTGTTTAATGACACTCACTTAATAAAATATTCATTAATCAGAAATTCACTTTTTTTTTAAACGGAAAAAATGTTTTTTTTATGTTGTTATGTTGTTAATAACATTAATGTTGTTAATATGTTAATAAAATAATTTTGTTAAATATAATTTATATTATATTTAAAAAATGACATCATGAAATCTGCAGATGCACAGAATCATTAGAATTTTAAGTAAATTTTGAACATTTAAATTAAGTATTTATTTATTGACATCTCATGTTTGGGCATCACACACACACACACCCCCTGATGGCCCAAAATGCTGTGTAGGCAGGCAGCTCAAGGTTTTGAGACGCTGCCACAGTGTCACAGTCGCTGTCTATTTTTTCAGGAGGGTCCATACTTTCATGCCAACATTCCTCTTCAAGTTTGGAAATACGATCCAAGAGCTAGAGGGAGAGCGAGACCATGAGCAGCTGATACACCGCAGCTAAAAATAATATTCCCTGTGAATTACTCTTTCTAACACCAGGCAATGAGCACGAAAAGCAATTACTCCGGTAAGTGATTATTTAATAATCATTTATGACTGTCACTGTGGGTTTTACTATTTTATTTACTCATGCCAATTAAAAGTAAAGAAAAGACAAGGTATGGCTGTCAATGTGGAGGGATTTCAATAGCCATCAGAGTAGCCATCATATCCTATGATAATAATAACGAACAGCAGTGTTTATTACAAATCTATGTAAGAGTGAGTTTGTTACATGAGACTATTCTATTTAATGCACTTGCCATGGGTCTTTAGCTTGTAATTCATTTCATTTCAAATCGACCAAGAGCCAGATATACTCACTGTAGCACACATTTTTTGTTAAGAATATCAATAAGACCATACATGACAGAGTATCTTAAAGTTCTACTAAGTAATTGTTATAAAATTAGAGTGTGAAGACCCCAGTCATATCAGTAGCGTAATAAAAGTTGTTTTATTTGACATGAAGGGTGGGCTTTTGGTGGTCCACATGTTGTGATCACGTGACGTGACCAGCCGAATGTTACTCACTTTCTTGGTAGCTCCATTTATCGGATACTTTTGGTTGCGGAATAAATGAGGCATTAATGCATATGCTTTCACAGCATATAGTATTAAATGCTAATAATATTAGCATTTCTAACAATTTTCTGTACACAACGATAAGTGACAGTTTAAAATGAAGGACAACTGTAATTTCAGCCACATAATAAATAGAAATAAAGAATATATATTTCTCTGTCAATATGATATTTATATATATATGTGATGTCATGATGATATAGATATAAAAATGTTAAAATAGTTCAAATAGGATTGTCAAAAATCCACGTTGATGGGTCACCGGAGGGCATACAGCATGCAAGCCTTAATCTACCAGAGTATATTCTGCACAAGCAAACATTATTGGTTGTGATGTTGTATAATGCAGCTCTCCTGAATGAGAAATTCAACTTTGTTGGTAAATGAGTTTGCTGATGGGTACAGGCACTGTCCCTAAAGAGGGTTTGTTAATCTTGCTCTTACACTGATTGGCAGCAGAGGATCAATGTAATCAAATACTACCCCAGACCTCATAGTCAATAATAATTGCACAATAATAATTTAAAGGGGGGGTGAAATGCTGTTTCATGCATACTGAGCTTTTTACACTGTTAAAGACTTGGATTCCCATCCTAAACATAGACAAAGTTTCAAAAACTAATGTTGGACGTTTGATGGAGTATTTCTGTGTTAAAAATACTCCTTCCGGTTTCTCACAAGTTTCGGAGAGTTTTTTTCGAGTATGGGTCGGCTTGACGTTAATAGAACGAAAGGTCCTTGTATGGGCCGTACGGGCTCTTCTCCTGGAAGGGTGCGCGGGCGCGTGTGACTAGAGCGAGAGAGAAAATGCACGCCCATAAACACTCCGTGCCTCGCTCCACTTTATTCCTATGGGTAACATTGAGCGACTTCAATGTTTCAGCACAGCAAGTCACTGCTGTCAGGACTTCATCAAATCATACCAAAGAAGTGTGTTTTTGACGGAGCGGTCCCAGCGATAAAGGTTCGGTCCTGCTTTGGAAGCAGCCGGTGAGTAAAACTGCTTCAAATGTCTATACTGTTGTCGAGTGAGTAAACATCAGTAAACGACACGATCGCACGCTTCGTCATTCAAATGCGCTAACGGACTCCATTGTTTGTATAATGTTACACTAGTCTGACATGCAAAACCATTTTGCTTGCTACTGCTAAGGTTTAGTCGCATACAATAGTCCATAAACCGAATCATGTCCTCATAAACTGTGAGTAAACACACACAAATGTTGACAGGCCACTAAATACAGTACATACCACAGAGACGGACATCCTGCTGTTGCTGTTTCTCCTGTTCAATTTATTTCAGCCTCCGAATGATTCTGGATCACGTATTAGCTGAATCCGATCGATAGCATACATGGGTTTCGCGCTCGTTATTCTTTAGCTCCGCCCACACGATACGCCTCCAGGCGTTTTTTCCGGAAAGACTCGGTACAGCCTATATTTCTTTTATAAATATAATGAAACTAAAGACTTTTCGGAGATATGAAGGATGCAATATTACTCTATAGGTACTCAAGATTGACATGAGATAGACTGAAACTGAGTGTTTCACCCCCCCCCCCCCCTTTAACAGTTTAAATGCACACCTAATTTTTATTAATTTTTTTTACAAAGTCTTTGTTTTTTTACTGCAGTTCATTGAACTTTGAATGCTGTGTGTTCCAATCTAACATACAATCAACTTTTTTCCTTTTTTCCTTTAGCCCAATCAGGTGACATGGGCTTGTCTTTCTGTGGAAATGGTAGTAATGCCTACAGCGTGAGCAATGGAGTCCTGGACAATGGCTGCTTCGTGGATGCCCTCAACCTCGTCCCTCATGTATTTCTTCTCTTCATCACCTTCCCTATCCTCTTCATTGGTATGAAAGCCCTTGTCTTTTATCACTGTTCGACAACCATGTATTTTGTGAAACTGATTACATTTTTTTGGTTCAATCCAGAGTTTAATTGAAATTTTAATATTTAAATATTTATTTATGTGATACATTAATTTAAAGGAATTTGTTGTCAAATTATTTATTTATTTTATAGACCATCCAAAAGCACTTCAGTACATTTGAATTTAGGGAAGTAAGATTAAAATGGAATGAAATGTAAAATTTATATATATATATATATATATATATATATATATATATATATATATATATATATATATATATATATATATATATATATATATATATATATATATATATATATATATATAAATCACTAAGCATTGTAATTTTTTTAAAATAATTAATTGAATTATCCACAAATTTATGCTGGATTGTAAGATAATAGGTGTGGTTAAACAAGAGACACACACACACACACACACACACACACACACACACACACACAAATATATATATACACCAATCAAGCATAACATTATGACAGGTGAAGTGAAAAACACTGAAAGTTGATGTGTTAGAAGCAGGAAAAATGGACAAGCGTAAGGATTTGACTGAGTTTGACAAGGGCCAAATTGTGATGACTGGGTCAGAGCATCTCCAAAACTGCAGCTCTTGTGGGGTGTTCCCGGTCTGCAGTGGTCAGTATCTATCAAAAGTGCTTCAAGGACGGCAGTGGTGAACCGGCGACAGGGGTCATGGGAGCGAAGGCTGGCCTGTGTGGTCCGATCAAACAGGCAAGCAATTGTAGCTCAAATTGCTCAAGAAGTGAATCAGTTTATCACAGTTTGTTGCGTATGGGGCTGCATAGCCGCAGACCAGTCAGGGTGCCCATGCTGACCCCTGTCCACCGTCAAACGCTCCAACAGTAGACACGTGAGCATCAGAACCGAACCACAGAGCAATGGAAAATGGTGGTCTGGTCTGATGAATCATGTTTTCTTTTATATCACGGGGATGGCCATGTGTGTGCGTCGCTTACCTGGGGAACACATGGCACCAGGATGCACTATTGGAAGAAGGCGGAGTGTAATGCACTGGACAATGTTCTGCTGGGAAACCTTGGGTCCTGCCACCCATGTAGATGTTACTTTGACACGTACCATCTTTCTAAGCGTTGTTGAAGAACATGTACGCCCTTTCATGGAAATTGTATCCCCTGGTGGCTGTGGCCTCTTCTAGCAGGATAATGCGCCCTGCCACAAAGCAAAAATGGTTCAGGAATGGTTTGAGGAGCACAACAATTGGCTTGACCCAAGATTTCCCAGATTTCAATCCAGTTGAACATCGGTGGGATGTGCTGAACAAACAAGTCTGATCCACAGTGGATCACCTTGCAACGTACAGGACTTAAAGGATCTGCTGCTAAAATCTTGGTGCCAGATACCACAGCACACCTTCAGGGGTCTTGTCGAGTCTATGCCTCAATGGGTGAAGGCTGTTTTGGCAGTCAATGGGGGACCAACACAATATTCTGTCATAATGGTATGCCTGATCAGTGCATACTTTATATAAATATATCTATGGAGAAAGAGAATTATTGTTTTATTTTATATTTTAAGTTATATAATTTCACCAAGGTAAATGGAGCCACACAACACTAAGCTTACAAAGTGGAACCCTTAAACTGACAACCTGTTGTGTAATGTGTGAATTGCTCTGTATTACAGTTTAGTAATAGGACTTCCTGTTCTTACCATTCCAATTCAACTTACTGTGGAACGTAGCCAATTCAAATTACAACTCACAAAATGCAAAGAAGTCAATTCTTAAATTGTGACACCCTGGTTGTTCCTGACATCCGTCACGTCTTCAGAAGCTGTGGGCTCTATATACTGTATCAGTGGGCCAGTTCATTATCTGTATCAGCTCCCCTAAGAGCCTTTACTCGAAACCTTAGCAAAATCCTTTACACTGACGCCGTAATGGTGTCAGTGCCATTCCTCATTCGGTATGTAAGCACTTTACCTTATCTCATAATGAAAAACTGTTTCCCATAGAAGAATTATTACACTATTAGCCAAAGAAAGGAAAACAACAAATGAACGAGACAGGCGGAGACAGATCTAAAGTGCTGATTAGCAAACGTCAAGGAAAAAGTAATTGTTAACAGTATATTATATTATATACGCCAGGGAATAATAAAATGATGCTGCCAGACATGTTCACAAGTCTCTGATGTAGAGTTTCCATCTCTCCATGCTGCCAGCCTCACAACAGGTGGGGTCATTCAAATAATACATTTGAAAATAAAGATGTGTTAAAGTGACGGAATGCATGTTTTTGTGTCCAGGCTGGGGTAGCCAGAGTTCAAAGGTGCAGATCCACCATAACACCTGGCTGCACTTCCCAGGCCACAACCTGCGCTGGATCCTCACCTTCACACTGCTGTTTGTGCACGTGTGTGAGATCGCAGAGGGAATCGTCTCCAATACGTGGGTTTTTAAGTTTATTCATGTGTTTATGACCGGTATGCATTGATGTTTAAGTCTTTGTGTATTAATGGACTATTTCAGGCAGATGGAGTCCAATCACTTGCACCTCTTCATGCCAGCGCTAATGGGCTTCATAGCGGCCACAACATCAGTCGTATATTATCATAATATAGAAACAGCCAATTTCCCCAAACTGCTGCTTGGTAAGTCAACGTCTAATGTCATTATTGTCATTCAATTGTAATTTGAGTGTGGATGTTCATTAATTTAAAACACTTTCATTCTGTCTGTTGCTTGGCACTACATAATGGTCGATTCGTATTTTTAGCCATTATGAATGTTAGTTTCTATCATTGGGATATGAGAATGAGACATAACCTCAGATACTCTTTCACAGCTTTATTTATTTACTGGATTCTGGCTTTCATCACCAAGATGATAAAGTTATGGAAGTTTGCAGAGGCGGGCTTGGGGGTGCAAGATCTCCGTTTCTGTATCACAGCTTTGCTCGTGGTTCTGTACGGCCTTCTCATGGCTGTGGAGATCAACGTCATCAGAGTCAGGGTGAGTACATGGCAAATTTATTAGGGCCCAAGCCCTGAAAGGGCGCAGAGCCCTATTGTTCTTCTAAGGATTATTAGGGCCCAAGCCCTGAAAGGGCGCAGAGCCCTATTGTTCTTCTAAGGATTATTATTATTATTAGGGCCCAAGCCCTGAAAGGGCGAAGAGCCCTATTGTTCTTCTAAGGATTATTATTATTATTAGGGCCCAAGCCCTGAAAGGGCGAAGAGCCCTATTGTTCTTCTAAGGATTATTTAGGGCCCAAGCCCTGAAAGGGCGCAGAGCCCTATTGTTCTTCTAAGGATTATTATTATTATTAGGGCCCAAGCCCTGAAAGGGCGAAGAGCCCTATTGTTCTTCTAAGGATTATTTGTTATTATTAGGGCCCAAGCCCTGAAAGGGCGCAGAGCCCTATTGTTCTTCTAAGGACAATTTAGCTTTTTCGACTATTCGGGCACTTTCGGTGCCCTTATCATGCTCGAAAACTCTTGAAACTTTGCACACACATCGGAATCTGCGGCCATCAGGGCCGGACCAAAGCTGGTACCTGGGCGTGGCAGGGGGGCTCGACAGCGCCCCCTAAAGTGGGGTCTGAAAACATGGTCTATAAATCAAACACACTTGCACGTACATATATGAAACTCGGTACACATATAGAGCTCATCGGGCCGAACAACTTTCGTGCTCTAAGTTATGTGTCAGCCCAACAGGAAGTGAGCTATTATGGGTTGTTCGGAAAACGCATGCTGTGGAATTTGCGATACTCCTCCTGGACGATTCACCCGATCAGCACCAAACTCGGTCATCATGAAGTCAAGACATTGAGGATGCTAAATTGCGAGCAACTTTTTGATATCTCAAACGGTTAGGCTGTGGCGAGGAGACGAATTTATGGCGAGAAAAGGGAAACAGGAAGTGTGTTATAACTTCTGCATTCATTAATTCATATTGATTAAACTTCAGCTGTGTGTTCGTTGTAAGAGGCTGATCACATGGATATGACTTTTGTGAGTCAAAGTTATAGCGCCACCAACTGGCAGCAGGAAGTGTGTCACTTTCAAAATGCTTTGAAATCACCATCTTATTTTTACCCGATTTACTTCAAACTTCATCAGTATAATGTCAAAACATAGCAGATATAAAGCTGGTAAGCACTTCCTGATATTGTATATACTGTTGCCACGGCAACACATCAAACTATAACATTCTTTTTTGCTGCTTTTGAGACTCTTAAAATGCTTCAAATTACATGAAACTCAACACACACATCAGACATGCTGTCCAGTAGATAAGGGCAAAGACTCAGAAACGGGCGTGGTGGAGGAGCTCAGTAGCGCCATCTTTTGACAAAAGTAATGCAATCTTTTGTCAAAAGTGGGGGGGTTAGTTTTATCTTCAGTCACCAAACTCTGTATATATATTGTTCTCTTTGAGCCGAACAACTTTCTAATTTACAGTCATTAGCTTCGACGAACAGGAACTCAGATATTTAGGGCTTAAGGTGTGAGGACCTTATTGTAATTGATCAAACCATCATTTTTCTTTTCCCAAATGTATTACATTTTTGAGGGCCTAAACACGCATGAAAACTCATGAAACTTTGCACACGCATCAGAAGTGGTGAAAACATACATCTGATATGGGTTTCAGAATTAGGTGTGGCAAAATGGTTCGATAGCGCCACCTACAAAATTTAAATTAAGCGTCATTCGTGCTACGTTTCATGTATGAGTATGAAAATTCGGTAGACGCATTCAACAGCCCGATACCTACAAAAAAGATCCAAGGCGCCAAATCTGAAAAACCAACAGGAAGTGAGATATTTTGAATTTTCTTTGGTAAATTGGTGCAGTTTTTGCCATTGCCAGACGTTGTACTTTAACAAACTCCTCCTAGAGATTTAATCATATCAACATTGTATTTGCACAGTCTAATCTAAAGGCCTTTGTGGCGTTAAATTGGGAAGATCTTGAGTTTTCCCTGAAGGGTGTGTCCGTGGCGGCCTCACAAATGGTGATGTTTCGCCATGACACAGGAATTTGTTGTACCTCAGGCATACAATGTCCGATCTGCCTCAAACTTCACATGTTTGACAAGAGTCCTGGCCTGAAGACATCTACATTCCAATATTCAGTCAAAGTTATAGCGCCACCAACTGGCAGCAGGATGTGTCACTTTTTGAAAATGTTTTGAATCACTGTCTTACTTTCACCCGATTTACTTTATCAGTATAATGTGAAAACATGACAGATATAGACATACGAATGGATTCCTGATATTTTATATACTGTTGCTATGGCAAAGTGTCAGTTTAATTATCTTTTTGGGTGTTTTTGAGACTTAGCATGCTTGAAATTGTGTGTGTGTGTGTGTGTGTGTGTGTGTGTGTGTGTGTGTGTGTGTGTGTGTGTGTGTGTTTTCTATACATGGGCTTTACAGAAGGTCATTTAATGTTTTTGAAAAGACACATGTCTTAAAATTAATTATTTACTGATAAAAATCTAATTTATTTAAAAAGTAAATTTCACATGATTTTGTAGTTTATAAGTTGTCTGGGTATCACCAGACCAAGCTCAATTTAAGATTGGTCAATGAGCATTATTTAAATGACTCTGTATGCAAATGTATGGTCAACAAAACAGACTACTAAACTCGCCAATAGCGTGCCAGGTGAATAAGTTAGTCTGTGATTTGTTCCCGCAAAAGTGTAACAGAAGCAGTAGAAATGAATGTACAGGTTTTCAGACTGTGTTGCAGGGTGAAGTCAGTCGGCTGGGTTTACCCAGTCAGTCTAAGTAAATTTTATAATAAAGTTTATAATAAACTAAAATTTAGACGCGCATCTTACTCTTACCTGACACTAATATTAAAATCATTGCTGCAGTTTCTGTGATTTGGCTCCAATTGGTAATTTTGTAATTAACATTTTTTTATTGGATGCTACAAATATTGAAATGAAAGCATGCTTAATTGCATAAGATTGTAAACAGCTAAGGTAGGTCAAAAACACATGTAGAGAAGTGTTAGGATAATACAATATCACCATTCGGACGGAATTCTGCGCTCATTTAAAATTGATGTGACATCATCTGACATGAAACTGATTCATTAAATTGAATTGATCTCATAGATGTGACTGTTGTGGTTTGTAGTCATAGCAGCACCAACTGCTGCAGTTAATGTGGTGAATCCAACTTCATTTGTAGGGCACTAACAATATAGTTTTATATAATTAGTTTAATAATTGTGTTAATAAAATAAAAAGACCATGAATTAAATACTGGCCTTCTGGACTTACAAAATTTTGAGCTGCAAAAGATAACTTTGCACATATTTGAAAATTACCTATTATATCATATTACATTAGAATTCATCTATATTTAAATTCCATCATGGGTGTGGCTTGTGGTTATAGCGGCACCAGCTGCTGCGGTAAATGTGGCATATTTGAGAGATTTTAAAATACTCTCCTGTTTAAATGCATATTGCCTGTCTTGCACAATTTGCCTGAAGCCACCGGGGTGGTGGTGCCACCGGCTTGGGCCCGTCATCGCTGCTCGCAGCTTTAATTTATTATTTTTTTTTTACGCGACTATTTGGGCATTTTTGGGGCCCTTCCCATGCTCGAAAACTCTTGAAACTTTGCACACGCATCAGAATGCGCGGCCATCAGGGCCGGGCTGAGGCTGGGACCCGGGCGTGGCGGGGGGCTCGACAGCGCCCCCTAAAGTGGGGTCTGAAAACGTGGTCTATAAATCAAACCAACTTCCACGTATATATATGAAACTCGGTACACATATGGAGCTCATCGGGCCGAACAACTTTCGTGCTCTAAGTTATGCGTCAGCCCAACAGGAAGTGAGCTATTATGGGTTGTTCGGAAAACGCATGCTCTGAAATTTGCGATACTCCTCCTAGACGATTTACCCGATCAGCACCAAACTCGGTCAGCATGAAGTAAAGACACTGAGGATGCTAAATTGCGAGCAACTTTTTGATATCTCAAACGGTTTGGCCGTGGCGAAGAGACAAATTTATGGCGAGAAAAGGGAAACAGGAAGTGTGTTATAACTTTTGCATACATTAATTAATTTTGATTAAACTTCAGCTGTGTGTTCGTTGTAAGAGGCCGATCACATGGATATGAGTTTTGTGAGACAAAGTTATAGCGCCACCAACTGGCAGCAGGAAGTGTGTCACTTTCAAAATTGCTTTAAATACCCATCTTATTTTCACCCGATTTACTTCAAACTTCATCGGTATAATGTCAAAACATGACAGATATAGACATATGAATGGATTCCTGATTCTAGAAAAACTGTTGTCATGGCAACGTGTCAAAGTCTAATAATCTTTTTTGGTGTTTTTGAGACTCTTCACATGCTTGAAATTACATGAAACTCAACACACACATCAGACATGCTGTCCAGAAGATGCAAGCAAAGATTCAGAAACGGGCGTGGTAGAGGGGCTCAGTAGCGCCATCTTTTGTCCAAAGCGGGGGGTTAGTTTTATCTACAGTTACCAAACTCGGTATATATATTGTACATTTTGAGCCGGACAACTTTCTAATTTACAGTCATTAGCTCTGACCAACAGGAAGTCAGATAATTTGGTTGGAAGATAACAAGAAGTCGAAAGTGAGCTCTGAGTTTTTACCTTCTCCTCAAAAGCGATTCATTCAATCTCCTCCAAACTCGGACAACATGAAGTAAATATACAGAAGATGCTAAAATGCGAACGGTTATTGGATATCTCAAACGGTTTTCCCGTAGCAAAAGCCTAAAAAAGACTAAATAAGAACACACGTGCCTGGTTCATTAAAGGGGGGGTGAAATGCTGTTTCATGCATACTGATCTTTTTACACTGTTAAAGACATGGAATCCCATACTAAACATGGACAAAGTTTCAAAAGTTAAGGTGGACGTTTGATGGGAGTATTTCTTTGTCAAAAATACTACTTCCGGTTAGTCATAAGTTTCGGCAAGTTTTTTGCGATCATGCGTCCCCATTGACGTTAGTGGGGGCGGAATTTCCTTGTATGGGCCTTACGGACAATTCTACCGGAAGCGTGTGTGAGAGAGAGAGAGGGAGAGAGAGAGAGGGAGAGAGCGAAAGCAACAGGCTATGCCCATCAAAGCGCTCGTAGGCTGCGCTGCACAGGTAATGTGCACAATTAACAATGACATCAAAAAGTGCGTTTTTGGTTGCCAGACCAAGACAGTCCTGCACAGATTCCCCCAAAACCCCGCGGTAAGGCAACAGTGGATGTAATTTGCTTTTCCGGATCAGCAACTGAGTTGCGCGAATGTTTATATCTGTTCGCTGCATTTCGGTGCCGACTGTTTCATAAACATGGCCCAGCATGACGCCGGATTTTCCAATAGCCTAATGCTGAAGGATGGAGCAGTCCCAACGTTAGAACCACGGGCGGTGAGTTAGACTGCTTCAAATGTCTGTGTCTATGCTCATCAAGTAGCCCAAACATGATCACGTATAGTTACTATATATATTACTATATATAGAAATTGATCAATGGAGCATGCGATGTGTAGTGCGTGTACATTTGTTTAGCTGGCCACTATATGTGTAACTTTATGTTTGTGTATTGTAAAAGCACTCAACAATACACAAAGAGGGGGGAAATATGTTGAACTAAATAAGCACGCTTCTTCATTCAAATGCGCTACTATTCCGTGTCCATCTATGTAAACACTAACTTAACCTGTCTACACAAACCACGCGTAAACACACAAACACACGTGCACAACTGCACTTCCCACATGTACACCTTCAAAGACAAAAATACGACGATATAATTCAAGTATAAATATGTAAATAACACAAGCCGCTAAGCATATTATATAGTTAGTGTATAACTTGTACCACATACAGACGTCCTGCTCTAGTCGTTTTTGCTGCTGCTCCTGTTCAACTGCAGCCTCTGGGTCTGATTCCGGATCATAGATGTATGGCTGTATCTGATTAAAAGCCATATTTTTATTTTGAATAAAGTTTTTTCCCCGCTGTTAGGGATGACAGCTTTACGACGCACTCGACGCACTCAACACAATAGCAGCAGCGAGCACACGTCATTATTTAGCTCCGCTCACACGACACGCCCCCACCCGCTCGGCTTTTTTCGGAAAGACTCGGAACAGCGCATCTTTCTTATATAATTATAAAAAAAATAAAGACTTTTCGGAGATATGCAGGATGCAATGCTACTCTATAGGTACTCAAGATTGACATGACACTGACTGAAACTGAGTGTTTCACCCCCCCTTTAATAAGGCTATACTCCCACCTGCTGGTTATTCTATATAATCACAGTTTTTTTTTTCTTTTTTTTTCTCAACACTTATGCTCTCACTTAAATGACCAGTAGAGGGCAATATTGTATAAGTTTTCAAGCAAAAAACCTTGCCTCTCTGGGTGTGTGAATGGTTTTCTAGCTTAGTGGGGACTTAAACCTGAATGCACACAGACTCATGGGGACTTCCCAATGGGTACAAAAGCTTATAAATCAGACAGAATGAGTTCTTTTGAAGAAAGTTTTGTGTGATGGGTAGGTTTAGGGGCAGGAGCAGTGTAGGAGGACAGAATATATGGTTTGTACAGCATAAAAACCATTACGTCTATGAGTCCCCAGAAAGATAGTGAACCAGACATGAGTGTGTGTGTATGTGTGTGTGTTTGTGGGTGGGTGTGTGTGTGTGTGTGTGTGTGTGTGTGTGTGTGTGTGTGTGTGTGTGTGTGTGTGTGTGTGTGTGTGTGTGTGTGTGTGTGTGTGTGTGTGCGTGTGTGTTTGTGTTCTTTTTTCTAGCCTGGTGGGGACTTCAACCTGAATGCACACAGACTCATGGGGACACGTGTCACTGATTTCTACAGTGTGTGTGTGTGTGTGTGTGTGTGTGTGTGTGTGTGTGTGTGTGTGTGTGTGTGTGTGTGTGTGTGTGTGTGTGTGTGTGTGTGTGTGAGCCACTCTTCTGTCTAAAAAGATTACCTCCCAATGCTGTGCTTTGGCCTGCATTGAAGGATAAAACATTTTATTCTGGGTTTGAATAAAAAAAAAAAAAGTATAAAACCAGTTTATTTGTAGGTAATTGACAATATTGTTTTATATAATTAGTTAAATAATTGTGTTAATACAAATAATTATTAATAGAAAAATATAAATATAAAAATTACTAACAAAAGAAAAAAACTAATTTAATTGTCTTCAAAAAAAAGAAAAAAAAAGTAGTGTGTAACTTAAAAAATGAGAAGATTAATGCCTTTTGTTTAAATATAAATGTAGAATAACTAAATATAGTATAACCAGAAGGTGGGAGTGTAGCCTTATTTCGTAACCAGGTGGGATATGTCCTAGGGAACACTGTTTTGAAGATAAAACTATTGTTGTTATTGCAAAACAGTGTTTTCAGATAGTGAAATAAAAACAATATTCTCTCACTGTTTAGATTTTGTGTCTGTCATTCCCCCTCCCCCTCCCTCTCTCAGGATCACTCTATGTGTGTGTGTGTGTGTGTGTGTGTGTGTGTGTGTGTGTGTGTGTGTGTGTGTGTGTGTGTGTGTGTGTGTGTGTGAGTGTGTGTGTGTGTGTAGGGGGTCTCTCTCACTCTGTGTGTGTGTGTGTGTGTGTGTGTGTGTGTGTGTGTGTGTGTGTGTGTGTGTGTGTGTGTGTGTGTGTGTGTGTGTCTGTCTGTGTGTATGTGTGTGTGGAGGGGGTCTCTCTCACTCTGTGTGTGTCGGCTTGTCTCTTGTTTTTTCATAATTTAACCCTTTCATATCATAATTGCTATCAGCAATATCTATCACTTTAATGTGAAAAAAATGTATTTTATATATATATATATATATATATATATATATATATATATATATATAAAAATGTATTTTATATATATATATATATATATATATATATATATAAAATGTATTTTATATATATATATATATATATATATATATATATATATATATATATATATATATATATATATATATATATATATATATATAAAATACTGGTCTTCTGAACTTACAATATTTTGAGCTGCAAAAAATACATTTGCACATAATTGAAAGTGATATTTGTGTGTGTGTGTGTGTGTGTGTGTGTGTGTGTGTGTGTGTGTGTGTGTGTGTGTGTGTGTGTGTAGGGGGTCTCTCTCACTCTGTGTGTGTGTGTGTGTGTGTGTCTGTCTGTGTGTCTGTCTGTGTGTATGTGTGTGTGGAGGGGGTCTCTCTCACTCTGTGTGTGTCGCCTTGTCTCTTGTTTTTTCATAATTTAACCCTTTCATATCATAATTGCTATCAGCAATATCTATCACTTTAATGTGAAAAAAATGTATTTTATATATAATATATATATATATATATATATATATATATATATATATATATATATATATATATATATATATATATATATATATATATATATATAAAATGTATTTTATATATATATATATATATATATATATATATATATATATATATATATATATATATATATATATATATATATATATATATATATAAAATACTGGTCTTCTGAACTTACAATATTTTGAGCTGCAAAAAATACATTTGCACATAATTGAAAGTGATATCCTAATACTTTTAATTGTTTTCTATAACATGGGCTTTAAAGAAGGTCATGTGCTGTGTTTGCAAAGATCACGTATGACACCTCTGTAAACGAATTATTTATTGATAGAATTCAAATGGATTAAAAAAAAATAATTTCACATGATTTTATGAAAGTGGCTGTTTATAATAAACTTCCATAAATTATATGCACGCATATTACTCTTACCTCACATTGATATTAAAATCATTGTTGCGGTCTCTGTGATTTGGCTTAATTTATTTTTAAGAGAAGTGTAAGGATAATACAACTTCAGCATTTGGACAGTATTCTGCACTCATTTTGAAATTGAGATTTAACATCATCTGACATAAAATTAATGAATAAAATGTAATTGATCTCATAGATGTGACTGTTGTGGTTCCTGGTCATAGCAGCACCAGTTGCTGCAGTTAATGAGGTGAATTCAAATGACTTTGACATAGTCCCATTATTTATTTTTTCCCATATTAAATGCCTATTGGCCTCCTGTGCACAGTTAAGCTGATGCCACCGGGGTGGCGGTGCCACCGGCTTGGGCCCGCCATCGCTGCTCGCAGCTTTAATTTATTATTATTTTTTTACGCGACTATTTGGGCATTTTTGGGGCCCTTCCCATGCTCGAAAACTCTTGAAACTTTGCACACGCATCAGAATGCGCGGCCATCAGGGCCGGGCTGAGGCTGGGACCCGGGCGTGGCAGGGGGGCTCGACAGCGCCCCCTAAAGTGGGGTCTGAAAACGTGGTCTATAAATCAAACCAACTTCCACGTATATATATGAAACTCGGTACACATATGGAGCTCATCGGGCCGAACAACTTTCGTGCTCTAAGTTATGCGTCAGCCCAACAGGAAGTGAGCTATTATGGGTTGTTCGGAAAACGCATGCTCTGAAATTTGCGATACTCCTCCTAGACGATTTACCCGATCAGCACCAAACTCGGTCAGCATGAAGTAAAGACACTGAGGATGCTAAATTGCAAGCAACTTTTTGATATCTCAAACGGTTTGGCCGTGGCGAAGAGACAAATTTATGGCGAGAAAAGGGAAACAGGAAGTGTGTTATAACTTTTGCATACATTAATTCATTTTGATGAAACTTCAGCTGTGTGTTCGTTGTAAGAGGCCGATCACATGGATATGACTTTTGTGCGACAAAGTTATAGCGCCACCAACTGGCAGCAGGAAGTGTGTCACTTTCAAAATTGCTTTAAATACCCATCTTATTTTCACCCGATTTACTTCAAACTTCATCAGTATAATGTCAAAACATGGCAGATATAGACATATTAATGGATTCCTGATTCTAGAAAAACTGTTGTCATGGCAACGTGTCAAAGTCTAATAATCTTTTTTGGTGTTTTTGAGACTCTTCACATGCTTGAAATTACATGAAACTCAACACACACATCAGACATGCTGTCCAGAAGATGCAAGCAAAGATTCAGAAACGGGCGTGGTAGAGGGGCTCAGTAGCGCCATCTTTTGTCCAAAGCGGGGGGTTAGTTTTATCTACAGTTACCAAACTCGGTATATATATTGTACATTTTGAGCCGGACAACTTTCTAATTTACAGTCATTAGCTCTGACCAACAGGAAGTCAGATAATTTGGTTGGAAGATAACAAGAAGTCGAAAGTGAGCTCTGAGTTTTTACCTTCTCCTCAAAAGCGATTCATTCAATCTCCTCCAAACTCGGACAACATTAAGTAAATATACAGAAGATGCTAAAATGCGAACGGTTATTGGATATCTCAAACGGTTTTCCCGTAGCAAAAGCCTAAAAAAGACTAAATAAGAACACACGTGCCTGGTTCATTAATAAGGCTATACTCCCACCTGCTGGTTATTCTATATAATCACAGTTTTTTTTTTCTTTTTTTTTCTCAACACTTATGCTCTCACTTAAATGACCAGTAGAGGGCAATATTGTATAAGTTTTCAAGCAAAAAACCTTGCCTCTCTGGGTGTGTGAATGCTTTTCTAGCTTAGTGGGGACTTAAACCTGAATGCACACAGACTCATGGGGACTTCCCAATGGGTACAAAAGCTTATAAATCAGACAGAATGAGTTCTTTTGAAGAAAGTTTTGTGTGATGGGTAGGTTTAGGGTAGGAGTAGTGTAGGATGACAGAATATATGGTTTGTACAGCATAAAAACCATTACGTCTATGAGTCCCCAGAAAGATAGTGAACCAGACATGAGTGTGTGTGTATGTGTGTGTGTTTGTGGGTGGGTGTGTATGTTGTGGATGGGGGATGGTTGATGGGCTTAACTGATAAGAGTTGCCTTCAGCATACTTCAGCATTACTACTGTGTGTGTGTGTGTGTGTGTGTGTGTGTGTGTGTGTGTGTGTGTGTGTGCGTGTGTGTTTGTGTTCTTTTTTCTAGCCTGGTGGGGACTTCAACCTGAATGCACACAGACTCATGGGGACACGTGTCACTGATTTCTACTGTGTGTGTGTGTGTGTGTGTGTGTGTGTGTGTGAGCCACTCTTCTGTCTAAAAAGATTACCTCCCAATGCTGTGCTTTGGCCTGCATTGAAGGATAAAACATTTTATTCTGGGTTTGAATAATAAAAAAAAAAGTATAAAACCAGTTTATTTGTAGGGCATTGACAATATTGTTTTATATAATTAGTTAAATAATTGTGTTAATACAAATAATTATTAATAAAAAAATATAAATATAAAAATTACTAACAAAAGAAAAAAACTCATTTAATTGTCTTTAAAAAAAAGAAAAAAAAGTAGTGTGTAACTTAAAAAATGAGAAGATTAATGCCTTTTGTTTAAATATAAATATAGAATAACTAAATATAGTATAACCAGAAGGTGGGAGTGTAGCCTTATTTAGTAACCAGGTTGGATATGTCCTAGGGAACACTGTTTTGAAGATAAAACTATTGTTGTTATTGCAAAACAGTGTTTTCAGATAGTGAAATAAAAACAATATTCTCTCACTGTTTAGATTTTGTGTCTGTCATTCCCCCTCCCCCTCCCTCTCTCAGGATCACTCTATGTGTGTGTGTGTGTGTGTGTGTGTGTAGGGGGTCTCTCTCACTCTGTGTGTGTGTGTGTGTGTGTGTGTCTGTCTGTGTGTATGTGTGTGTGGAGGGGGTCTCTCTCACTCTGTGTGTGTCGCCTTGTCTCTTGTTTTTTCATAATTTAACCCTTTCATATCATAATAGCTATCAGCAATATCTATCACTTTAATGTGAAAAAAATGTATTATATATATATATATATATATATATATATATATATATATATATATATATATATATATATATATATATATATATATATATATATATATATATATATATATATATATATATATATATAATACTGGTCTTCTGAACTTACAATATTTTGAGCTGCAAAAAATACATTTGCA
Organism: Pseudorasbora parva; assembly: GCF_024679245.1. Classification (NCBI taxonomy): domain Eukaryota; kingdom Metazoa; phylum Chordata; class Actinopteri; order Cypriniformes; family Gobionidae; genus Pseudorasbora; species Pseudorasbora parva. Next base: position 31,150,046 of record NC_090191.1, on the reverse strand, counting down.
CATAATTGAAAGTGATATCCTAATACTTTTAATTGTTTTCTATAACATGGGCTTTAAAGAAGGTCATGTGCTGTGTTTGCAAAGATCACGTATGACACCTCTGTAAACGAATTATTTATTGATAGAATTCAAATGGATTAAAAAAATAATAATTTCACACGGTTTTATAAAAGTGGCTGTTTATAATAAACTTCCATAAATTATATGCACGCATATTACTCTTACCTCACATTGATATTAAAATCATTGTTGCGGTCTCTGTGATTTGGCTTAATTTATTTTTAAGAGAAGTGTAAGGATAATACAACTTCAGCATTTGGACAGTATTCTGCACTCATTAGGGCCCAAGCCCTGAAAGGGCGCAGAGCCCTATTGTTCTTCTAAGGACAATTTAGCTTTTTCGACTATTCGGGCACTTTCGGGGCCCTTATCATGCTCGAAAACTCTTGAAACTTTGCACACACATTGGAATCTGCGGCCATCAGGGCCGGACCAAAGCTGGTACCCGGGCGTGGCAGGGGGGCTCGACAGCGCCCCCTAAAGTGGGGTCTGAAAACATGGTCTCTAAATCAAACACACTTGCACGTACATATATGAAACTTGGTACACATATAGATCTCATCGGGCCGAACAACTTTCGTGCTCTAAGTTATGTGTCAGCCCAACAGGAAGTGAGCTATTATGGGTTGTTCGGAAAACGCATGCTGTGGAATTTGCAATACTCCTCCTAGACGATTCACCCGATCAGCACCAAACTCGGTCAGCATGAAGGCAAGACACTGAGGATGCTAAATTGCGAGCAACTTTTGGATATCTCAAACGGTTTGGCCGTGGCGAAGAGACAAATTTATGGCGAGAAAAGGGAAACAGGAAGTGTGTTATAACTTCTGCATTCATTAATTCATTTTGATTAAACTTCAGCTGTGTGTTCGTTGTAAGAGGCCGATCACATGGATATGACTTTTGTGAGTCAAAGTTATAGCGCCACCAACTGGCAGCAGGAAGTGTGTCACTTTCAAAATGCTTTGAAATCACCATCTTATTTTTACCCGATTTACTTCAAACTTCATCAGTATAATGTCAAAACATAGCAGATATAAAGCTGGTAAGCACTTTCTGATATTTTATATACTGTTGCCACGGCAACACATCAAACTATCTTTTACAACACATCAAACTATCTCAAACGTTCTTTTTCGCTGCTTTTGAGACTCTTAAAATGCTTCAAATTACATGAAACTCGACACACACATCAGACATGCTGTCCAGTAGATATGGGCAAAGACTTAAAAATGGGCATGGTGGAGGAGCTCAGTAGCGCCATCTTTTGTAAAAAAAAAATGCAATCTTTTGTCAAAAGTGGGGGGGTTAGTTTTATCTTCAGTCACCAAACTCTGTATATATATTGTTCTCTTTGAGCCGAACAACTTTCTAATTTACAGTCATTAGCTCCGACGAACAGGAACTCAGATATTTAGGGCTTAAGGTGTGAGGACCTTATTGTAATTGCTAAAACCATCATTTTTCTTTTCCCAAATGAATTACATTTTTGAGGGCCTAAACACGCATGAAAACTCACGAAACTTTGCACACGCATCAGAAGTGGTGAAAACATACATCTGATATGGGTTTCAGAATTAGGTGTGACAAAATGGTTCGATAGCGCCACCTACAAAATTTAAATTAAGCGTCATTCGTGCTACGTTTCATGTATGAGTATGAAAATTCAGTAGACGCATTCAACAGCCCAATACCTACAAAAAAGACCCAAGGCGCCAAATCTGAAAAACCAACAGGAACTGAGATATTTTGAATTTTCTTTGGTAAATTGGTGCAGTTTTTGCCATTGCCAGACGTTGTACTTTAACAAACTCCTCCTAGAGATTGAATCATATCAACATCGTATTAGCACAGTCTAATCTAAAGGCCTTTGTGGTGTTAAATTGGGAAGATCTTGAGTTTTCCCTGAAGGGTGTGTCCGTGGCGGCCTCACAAATGTTGATGTTTCGCCATGACACAGGAATTTTTTGTACCTCAGGCATACAATGTCCGATCTGCCTCAAACTTCACATGTTTGACAAAAGTCCTGGCCTGAAGACATCTACATTCCAATATTCAGTCAAAGTTATAGCGCCACCAACTGGCAGCAGGATGTGTCACTTTTTGAAACATTTTTGAATCACTGTCTTACTTTCACCCGATTTACTTCAAACTTCATCAGTATAATGTGAAAACATGACAGATATAGACATACGAATGGATTCCTGATATTTTATATGCTGTTGCTATGGCAAAGTGTCAGTTTAATTATCGTGTGTGTGTGTGTGTGTGTGTGTGTGTGTGTGTGTGCTTTATTACAGAAGGTCATTTGCTGTTTTTGAAAAGACACATGTCTTAAAATTAATTATTTACTGATGAAAATCAAATTGATTTAAAAAGTAAATTTCACATGATTTTCTAGTTTATAAGTTGTCTGGGTATCACCAGACCAAGCTCAATTTAAGATTGATCAATGAGCATTATTTGAATGACTCTGTTTGCAATTGGATAGTCAACTAAACAGACTACTAAACTCGCCAATAGCGTGCCAGGTGAATAAGTTTGTCTGTGATTTGTTCCCGCAAAAGTGTAACAGAAGCAGTAGAAATGAATGTACGGGTTTTCAGACTGTGTTGCAGGGCGAAGTCAAATCGCTGGCAGATCAGGCTGGGTTTACCCAGTCAGTCTAAGTAAATTTTATAATAAAGTTTATAATAAACTTCCATAAAATTTAGACGTGCATCTTACTCTTACCTGACACTAATATTAAAATCATTGCTGCAGTTTCTGTGATTTGGCTCCAATTGGTCATTTTGTAATTAACATTTTTTATTGGATGCTACAAATAATGAAATGAAAGCATGCTTAATTGCATAAGATTGTAAATAGTTAAGATAGGTCAAAAACACATGAAGAGAAGTGTTAGGATAATACAATATCACCATTCGGACGGTATTCTGCGCTCATTTGAAATTGATGTGACATCATCTGACATGAAATTGATTAATTAAATTTAATTGATCTCATAGATGTGACTGTTGTGGTTCGTTGTCATAGCAGCACCAACTGCTGCAGTTAATGTGGTGAATCCAACTTCATTTGTAGGGCACTAACAATATAGTTTTATATAATTAGTTTAATAATTGTTAATAAAATAAAAAGACCATGAATTAAATACTGGCCTTCTGGACTTTACACATATTTGAAAATTACCTATTATATCATATTACATTAGAATTCATCTATATTTAAATTACATCATGGGTGTGGCTTGTGGTCATAGCGGCACCAGCTGCTGCGGTAAATGTGGCATATTTGAGCGATTTTAAAATACTCTCCTGTTTAAATGCATATTGCCTGTCTTGCACAATTTGCCTGATGCCACCGGGGTGGTGGTGCCACCGGCTTGGGCCCGTCATCGCTGCTCGCAGCTTTAATTTTGAAATTGAGATTTGACATCATCTGACATAAAATTAATGAATAAAATGTAATTGATCTCATAGATGTGACTGTTGTGGTTCCTGGTCATAGCAGCACCAGTTGCTGCAGTTAATGAGGTGAATTCAAATGACTTTGACATAGTCCCTTTATTTATTTTTTCCCATATTAAATGCCTATTGGCCTGCTGTGCACAGTTAAGCTGATGCCACCAGGGTGGCGGTGCCCCCGGCTTGGGCCCGTCATCGCTGCTCGCAGCTTTAATTATATATTATTATTTTTTTTACCGACTATTTGGGCATTTTTGGGGCCCTTCCCATGCTCGAAAACTCTTGAAACTTTGCACACGCATCAGAATGCGCGGCCATCAGGGCCGGGCTGAGGCTGGGACCCGGGCGTGGCAGGGGGGCTCGACAGCGCCCCCTAAAGTGGGGTCTGAAAACGTGGTCTATAAATCAAACCGACTTGCACGTACATATATGAAACTCGGTACACATATAGAGCTCATCGGGCCGAACAACTTTCGTGCTCTAAGTTATGCGTCAGCCCAACAGGAAGTGAGCTATTAGGGGTTGTTGAACGCATGCTGTGGAACGCATGCTGTGGAATTTGCGATACTCCTCCTAGACGATTCACCCGATCAGCACCAAACTCGGTCAGCGTGAAGTCAACACACTGAGGATGCCAAATTGCGAGCAACTTTTTGATATCTCAAACGGTTTGGCCGTGGCGAAGAGACGAATTTATGGCGAGAAAAGGGAAACAGGAGGTGTGTTATAACTTCTGCATACATTAATTCATTTTGATGAAACTTCAGATGTGTGTTCGTTGTAGGAGGCCGATCACATGGATATGACTTTTGTGAGTCAAAGTTATAGCGCCACCAACTGGCAGCAGGAAGTGTGTCACTTTCAAAATTGCTTTAAATCCCCATCTTATTTTCATCCGATTCACTTCAAACTTCATCAGTATAATGTCAAAACATGGCAGATATAGACATATGAATGGATTCCTGATTCTTGAAATACTGTTGTCATGGCAACGTGTCAAAGTCTAATAATCTTTTTATGTGTTTTTGAGACTCTTAGCATGCTTGAAATTGCATGAAACTCAACACACACATCTGACATGCTGTCCAGAAGATGCAAGCAAAGATTCAGAAACGGGCGTGGTAGAGGGGCTCAATAGCGCCATCTTTTGTCCAAAGTGGGGGGTTAGTTTTATCTACAGTCACCAAACTCGGTATATATATTGTACTTTTCGAGCCGGACAACTTTCTAATTTACTGTCATTAGCTCTGACCAACAGGAAGTTAGATAATCTGGTTTGAAAATGAGAAAAAGTCGAAAGCGAGCTCTGAGTTTTTACCTTCTCCTCAAAAGCGATTCATTCAATCTCCTCCAAACTCGGACAACATGAAGTAAATATACAGAAGATGCTAAAATGCGAATGGTTATTGTATATCTCAAACGGTGTTCCCTTAGCAAAAGCCTAAAAAACACAAAATAAGCACACCAGTGCCTGGTTCATAAATAAGGCTATACTCCCACCTGCTGGTTATTCTATATAATCACAGTTTTTTTTTCTTTTTTTTCCTCAACACTTATGCTCTCATTTAAATGACCAGTAGAGGGCAATATTGTATAAGTTTTCAAGCAAAAAACCTTGCCTCTGTGTGTGTGTGTGTGTGTTTGTGTGAATGGTTTTTTAGCCTGGTGGGGACTTAAACCTGAATGCACAAAGACTCATGGGGACTTCCCAATGGGTACAAAAGCTTATAAATCATACAGAATGAGTTATTAAGAAAATGTGAAAATGCAGAAAGTTTTGTGTGATGGGTAGGTTTAGGGTAGGAGCAGTGTAGGAGGACAGAATATATGGTTTGTACAGTATAAAAACCATTAAGTCTATGGTGAGTCCCCAGAAAGATAGCACACCAGAGACCAGACATGTGACTCTGACTGTGTGTGTGTGTGTGTGTGTGTGTGTGTGTGTGTGTGTGTGTGTGTGTGTGTGTGTCTGATGGGGGATGGGTGCCAGTTGCATTTTGATGAGGAAAAGATTAGCTCTTTTATTGCTGTGTGCTTTGGCCAGCATTAAAGGATAAATATATATATATATATATATATATATATATATATATATATATATATATATATATATATATATATATATATATATATATATATATATATATATATATATATTTCTGTGTTTGAATAAAAAAATGGAAAAAGTATGGAACCAGTTAATTTGTAGAGCATTGACAATATCGTTTTATATAATTAGTTTCGTAATTGTGAAAATACAAATATAAAAAGACCTTTAGATAAATACTAAAGTCAACTCGGTCAACATGAAACAAAGGACACTGAAGATTTGACAGGCATTGACAATATTTTTTATATAATTAGTTTAATAATTGTGTTAATACAAAGAAGGTGGGAGTATAGCCTTATTTATGAACACGGCTGGATAAGTCTTTGAGAAAAATGTATAAAAATAAAACACTTGGCTAGTTTTATCTATAGTCACCAAACTCAGAAAGAATAAAAATGTAAAATGAATGTACTTTTTGTATTTTTTTTTATCAATATATTGGTTTTCTTTAACATTTTGTATTTGAAGATTAATTCTTAAAACTAAAATACTAACATAAAAAAAACACATTTGAGTTTCTTTTTCAAATAATTTTCTCCGACCATTTAGATTTTATTATTATTTTTTGTTTAAAATCTTGTTCAATATTCATGTTTTTCTAGCCTGGTGGGGACTTCAACCTGAATGCACACAGACTCATGGGGACTCGTGTCACTGTAGGGACCTAAATTGAGGTCCCAATGGGTACAAAAGCTTATAAATCACACAGAATGAGTTCTTTTGAGAATGTAAATTTAATTTTTTGTTTCAAATCTTGTTCAATCGGAATCAGACTATGCCTCTCTCTTTCTGTCTGTCCTTACCCCCCCCCCACTCTCTCAGGCTCACTCTTTGTGTGTGTGTGTGTGTGTGTGCGTGTGTGTGTGCGTGAGTGTGTGGTGGGGGGGGTCTCTCTCACTCTGTGTGTGTGTGTGTGTGTGTGTCACCTTGTCTCTTGATTGTCATAATTTAACGCTTTTATATCATAGGCTATCACAAATAGCTATCACTTTGGTGTGAAAAATAAGTTAAAAAACCACACAAAATATAACATATCTTTAAAAAATATACAGGCCTTCTGGACTTACAAAATTGTGCATGTATATTACTCTTACCTGACACTGATATTAAAATCATTTTTGTGGATTCTGTGATTTAGATTTATTTATTTATTTATATTTTTAAAAATATTGAATGCCACACATATTAAAATAAAAACATGCATGCTTTTTACTGCATAAGACTGGTGAACAAACAGAAGCTACGGTAGGTCAAAAACACAAAGAGAAGTGTAAGGATAATACAACTTCAGCATTTGGACAGTGTTCTGCACTCATTTTGAAATTGACATTTGACATCATCTGACATAAAATTAGTGAATAAAATGTAATTGATCTCATAGATGTGACTGTTGTGGTTCCTGGTCATAGCAGCACCAGTGGCTGCAGTTAATGAGGTGAATTCAAATGACTTTGACATAGTCCTTTTATTTTTTCCCATATTAAATGCCTATTGGCCTTCTGCGCACAGTTAAGCTGATGCCACCGGGGTGGCGGTGCCCCCGGCTTGGGCCCGTCATCGCTGCTCGCAGCTTTAATATTATTATTATTATCTTTTCGCCTTTTGGGCATTTTTGGGGCCCTTCCCATGCTCGAAAACTCTTGAAACTTTGCACACGCATCGGAATGCGCGGCCAACAGGGTCTGGCAGAGGCCTTTGACCCGGGCGTGGCAGGGGGGCTCAACAGCGCCCCCTTGAAAAACTGGGTCTATATATTAAACACACTTGCACGTACATGTATGAAACTCGGTACACTTATAGATCTCATCGGGCCAAACAACTTCCGCACTCATAGTCATAAGCTTCGCCCAACAGGAAGTGAGCTATTATGGGTTGTTCGGAAAACGCATGCTCTGGAATTTACGATACTCCTCCTAGACGATTCACCCGATCAGCACCAAACTCGGTCAGCATGAAGTCAACACACTGAGGATGCTAAATTGCGAGCAACTTTTTGAAACCTCAAACGGTTTGGCCGTGGCGAAGAGACGAATTTATGGCGAGAAAAGGGAAACAGGAAGTGTATTATAACTTTTGCATACATTAACTCATTTTGATGAAACTTCAGCTGTGTGTTCGTTGTAAGAGGCCGATCACATGGATATGACTTTTGTGAGTCAAAGTTATAGCGCCACCAATTGGCAGCAGGAAGTGTGTCACTTTTGTCCAAAGTGGGGGGGTTAGTTTTATCTGCAGTCACCAAACTCGGTATATATATTGTACATTTCGAGCCGGACAACTTTCTAATTTACAGTCATTAGCTGTGACCAACAGGAAGTCAGATAATTTGGTTGGAAGATAACAAGAAGTGGCAAAACGAGCTCTGAGTTTTTACCCTCTCCTCAAAAGCGATTCATTCAATCTCCTCCAAACTCGGGCAACATGAAGTAAATATACAGAAGATGCTAAAATGCGAACGGTTATTGGATATCTCAAACGGTTTTCCCGTAGCAAAAGGCTAAAAAACACAAAATAGGGACACACGTGCCTGGTTCATAAATAAGGCTATACTCCCACCTGCTGGTTATTCTATATATCACACTGTGTTTTTTTTTTTTTTTTTTTTCAACACATGCTCTCCCTTAAATGTCCAGTAGAGGGCAATATTGTATAAGTTTTCAAGCAAAAAACCTTGCCTCTGTGTGTGTGTGTGTGTGAATGGTTTTCTAGGCTGGTGGGGACTTAAACCTGAATGCACACAGACTCATGGGGACGTCCCAATGGGTACAAAAGCTTATAAATCAGACAGAATGAGTTCTTTTGAAAAGGTGAAAATGCAGAAAGTTGTGTGATGGGTAGGTTTAGGGGTAGAAGCAGTGTAGGGGGACAGAATTAATATTTTGTACAGCATAAAAACCATTACGTCTATGCTGAGTCCCCAGAAAGATAGTGAACCAGATATGAGTGTGTGTGTGTGTGTGTGTGTGTGTGTGTGTGTGTGTGTGTGTGTGTGTGTGTGTGTGTGTGTGTGTGTGTGTGTGTGTGTGTGTGTGTGTGTGTGTGTGTGTGTGTGTGTGTGCGTGTGTGTGCGTGGCTGTGTGTATGTGTTGTGGATGGGGGAATGGGGGATGGGCTGGCTGATTTGAGTTGCCTGCAGCATACTTCAGCATTACTACTGTGTGTGTGTGTGTGTGTGTGTGTGTGTGTGTGTGTGTGTGTGTGTGTGTGTGTGTGTGTGTGTGTGTGTGTGTGTGTGTGTGTGTTGTTCTAGCCTGGTGGGGACTTAAACCTGAATGCACACAGACTCATGGGGACTTCTCAATGGGTACAAAAGCTTATAAATCAGACAGAATGAGTTCTTTTGAAAAGGTGAAAATGCAGAAAGTTGTGTGATGGGTAGGTTTAGGGGTAGGAGCAGTGTAGGGGGACAGGATATATGGTTTGTACAGCATAAAAACCATTACGTCTATGCTGAGTCCCCAAAAAGATAGTGAACCAGACGTGTGTGTGTGTGTGAGAGAGAGAGAGAGAGAGAGAGAGAGAGAGAGAGGAGAGAGAGAGAGAGAGAGAGAGAGAGAGAGAGAGAGAGAGAGAGAGAGAGAGAGAGAGAGAGAGAGAGACACTTTACTGTCTAAAAAGATTACCTCTCAATGCTTTGGCCTGCTTTAAAGGAATAAACATATTATTCTGGGTTTGAATAAAAAAATAAATGTATAAAACTGGTTTATTTGTAGGGCATTGACAATATTGTTTTATATAATTAGTTAAATAATTGTGTTAATACAAATAATTATAATTAAAAATATATAAATATAAAAAAAATTACCCCCCCCCCCTCTCTCTCTCTCTCAGGATCACTCTGTGTGTGTGTGTGTGTGTGTGTGTGTGTGTGTGTGTGTGTGTGTCTGTGTGTGTGTGTGTGTGTGTGTGTGTGTGTGTGTGTGTGTGTGTGTGTGTGTGTGTGTGTGTGTGTGTGTGTGTGGAGGGGGTTTCTCTCACTCTGTGTGTGTGTCACCTTGTCTCTTGTTTTTTCATAATTTAACCCTTTCATTTCATAGGCTATCACAAATATCTATCACTTTATTGTGAAAAATAAGTAAAACAAAAACATATATTATATCTTTAATTAAATACTGGTCTTCTGAACTTACAAAATTTTGAGCTGCAAAAAATACATTTGCTTATAATTGAAAGTGATATCCCCCTCCCTCTGTCAGGATCACTCTGTGTGTGTGTGTGTGTGTGTAGGGGGTCTCTCTCACTCTGTGTGTGTGTGTGTGTGTGTGTGTGTGTGTGTGTGTGTGTGGTGTGTGTGTGTGTGTGTGTGTGGGTGTGTGTGTGTGTGTGTGTGTGTGTGTGGAGGGGGTCTCTCTCACTCTGTGTGTGTCGCCTTGTCTCTTGTTTTTTTCATAATTTAACCCTTTCATATCATAATTGCTATCAGCAATATCTATCACTTTATTGTGAAAAATAAGTTAAAAAAATGTATTATATATATATAAAATACTGGTCTTCTGAACTTACAATATTTTGAGCTGCAAAAAATACATTTGCACATAATTGAAAGTGATATCCTAATACTTTTAATTGTTTTCTATAACATGGGCTTTAAAGAAGGTCATGTGCTGTTTTTGCAAAGATCACGTATGACACCTCTTTAAACTAATTATTTATTGATAGAATTTAAATGGATAAAAAAATTAAATTTCACATGAATTTATAAAAGTGGCTGTTTATAATAAACTTCCATAAATTATATACACGCATATTACTCTTACCTGACACTGATATTAAAATCATTGTTGCGGTCTCTGATTTGGCTTTATTTATTTATTTATTTATTTATTTATTTATATTTAAAAAAATATTGAATGCCACACATATTGAAATAAAAACAAGCATGCTTTTTGCAGCATAAGACTGGTGAACAATCACAAGCTACGGTAGGTCAAAAACACATGAAGAGAAGTGTAAGGATAATACAACTTCAGCATTTGGACAGTATTCTGCACTCATTTTGAAATTGACATTTGACATCATCAGAGATAAAATTAAAGAGTAAAATGTAATTGATCTCATAGATTTGACTGTTGTGGTTCCTGGTCATAGCAGCACCAGTTGCTGCAGTTAATGAGGTGAATTCAAATGACTTTGACATAGTCCCTTTATTTATTTTTTCCCATATTAAATGCCTATTGCCTGCTGTGCACAGTTAAGATGATGCCACCGGGGTGGCGGTGCCCCCGGCTTGGGCCCGTCATCGCTGCTCGCAGCTTTAATTATTATTATTATTATTATCTTTTCGCCTTTTGGGCATTTTTGGGGCCCTTCCCATGCTCGAAAACTCTTGAAACTTTGCACACGCATCGGAATGCGCGGCCAACAGGGTCTGGCAGAGGCCTTTGACCCGGGCGTGGCAGGGGGGCTCAACAGCGCCCCCTTGAAAAACTGGGTCTATATATTAAACACACTTGCACGTACATGTATGAAACTCGGTACACTTATAGATCTCATCGGGCCAAACAACTTCCGCACTCATAGTCATAAGCTTCGCCCAACAGGAAGTGAGCTATTATGGGTTGTTCGGAAAACGCATGCTCTGGAATTTGCGATACTCCTCCTAGACGATTCACCCGATCAGCACCAAACTCGGTCAGCATGAAGTCAAGACATCGAGGATGCTAAATTGCGAGCAACTTTTTGAAACCTCAAACGGTTTGGCCGTGGCGAAGAGATGAATTTATGGCGAGAAAAGGGAAACAGGAAGTGTGTTATAACTTTTGCATACATTAATTCATTTTGATGAAACTTCAGCTGTGTGTTCGTTGTAAGAGGCCGATCACATGGATATGACTTTTGTGAGTCAAAGTTATAGCGCCACCAATTGGCAGCAGGAAGTGTGTCACTTTTGTCCAAAGTGGGGGGGTTAGTTATATCTGCAGTCACCAAACTCGGTATATATATTGTACATTTCGAGCCGGACAACTTTCTAATTTACAGTCATTAGCTCTGACCAACAGGAAGTCAGATAATTTGGTTGGAAGATAACAAGAAGTCGAAAGCGAGCTCTGAGTTTTTACCTTCTCCTCAAAAGCGATTCATTCAATCTCCTCCAAACTCGGACAACATGAAGTAAATATACAGAAGATGCTAAAATGCGAACGGTTATTGGATATCTCAAACGGTTTTCCCGTAGCAAAAGGCTAAAAAACACAAAATAGGGACACACGTGCCTGGTTCATAAATAAGGCTATACTCCCACCTGCTGGTTATTCTATATATCACACTGTGTTTTTTTTTTGTTTTTTTTCAACACATGCTCTCCCTTAAATGTCCAGTAGAGGGCAATATTGTATAAGTTTTCAAGCAAAAAACCTTGCCTCTGTGTGTGTGTGTGTGAATGGTTTTCTAGGCTGCTGGGGACTTAAACCTGAATGCACACAGACTCATTGGGACTTCCCAATGGGTACAAAAGCTTATAAATCAGACAGAATGAGTTCTTTTGAAGAAAGTTTTGTGTGATGGGTAGGTTTAGGGGCAGGAGCAGTGTAGGATGACAGAATATATGGTTTGTACAGCATAAAAACCATTACATCTATGAGTCCCCAGAAAGATAGTGAACCAGACATGAGTGTGTGTGTATGTGTGTGTGTTTGTGGGTGGGTGTGTGTGTGTTGTGGATGGGGGATGGTGGATGGGCTTAACTGATAAGAGTTGCCTGCAGCATACTTCAGCATTACTACTGTGTGTGTGTGTTCGTGTGTGCGTGCGTGCGTGCGTGCGTGTGTGTTCTTTTTTCTAGCCTGGTGGGGACATCAACCTGAATGCACACAGACTCATGGGGACACGTGTCACTGATTTCTACAGTGTGTGTGTGTGTGTGTGTGTGTGTGTGTGTGTGTGTGTGTGTGTGTGTGTGTGTGTGTGTGTGTGTGTGTGTGTGTGTGTGTGTGTGTGTGTGTGTGTGTGTGTGTGTGTGTGTGAGCCACTCTTCTGTCTAAAAAGATTACCTCTCAATGCTGTGCTCTGGCCTGCATTCAAGGATAAAAAAATGTATTCTGGGTTTGAATAAAAAAATGAATGTATAAAACCAGTTTATTTGTAGGGCATTGACAATATTGTTTTATATAATTAGTTAAATAATTGTGTTAATACAAATAATTATAATTAAAAATATAAATATAAAAAAACATTACTAACAAAAGAAAAAACCCATTTAATTGTCTTTAAAAAAAAAAAAAGTAGTGTGTGTAACTTAAAAAATGAGAAGATTAATGCCTTTTGTTTAAGGACAAAAATGAGAACCAATGAGCTACCGGCATATAGAATAACCAGAAGGTGGAAGTGTAGCCTTATTTAGTAACCAGGTTGGATATGTCCAAGGGAACACTGTTTTGAAGATTAAACTATTGTTGTTATTGGAAAACAGTGTTTTCAGACAGTGAAATAAAAACAATGTTCGCTCACTGTTTAGATTTTGTGTCTGTCATTCCCCTCCCCCCTCACTCTCCCTCTCTCAGGATCACTCTATGTGTGTGTGTGGAGGGGGTCTCTCTCCCTCTCTCAGGATCACTCTATGTGTGTGTGTGTGTGTGTGTGGAGGGGGTCTCTCTCACTCTGTGTGTGTCGCCTTGTTTTTTTTTTTTTTTTCATAATTTAACCCTCATATCATAGGCTATATCAGCAATTTCTATCACTTTATTGTGAAAAATAAGTTTAAAAAATGTATTTTATATATATATATATATATATATATATATATATATATATATATATATATATATATATATATAACACTGGTCTTCTGAACTTACAATATTTTGAGCTGCAAAAAATGCATTTGCACATAATTGAAAGTGACCTATTATATCCTAATACTTTTAATTGTTTTCTATCACATGAGCTTTAAAGAAGGTCATGTGCTGTGTTTGCAAAGATCACGTATGACACCTCTTTAAACTAATAATTTATTGATAGAATTCAAATGGATTAAAAAAATAATTTCACATGATCTTATAAAAGTGGCTGTTTATAATAAACTTCTATAAATGATATGCACGCATATTACTCTTACCTGACACTGATATTAAAATCATTGTTGCGGTCTCTGTGATTTGGCTTAATTTATTTTTAAGAGAAGTGTAAGGATAATACAACTTCAGCATTTGGACAGTATTCTGCACTCATTTTGAAATTGACATTTGACATCATCTAACATAAAATTAATGAATAAAATGTAATTGATCTCATAGATGTGAGTGTTGGGGTTCCTGGTCATAGCAGCACCAGTTGCTGCAGTTAATGAGGTGAATTCAAATGACTTTGACATAGTCCCTTTATTTATTTTTTCCCATATTAAATGCCTATTGCCTGCTGTGCACAGTTAAGCTGATGCCACCGGGGTGGCGGTGCCCCCGGCTTGGGCCCGCCATCGCTGCTCGCAGCTTTAATTATTATTATTATTTTAACCCGACTATTTGGGCATTTTTGGGGCCTTTCCCATGCTCGAAAACTCTTGAAACTTTGCACACGCATCAGAATGCCCGGCCATCAGGGCCGGGCTGAGGCTGGGACCCGGGCGTGGCAGGGGGGCTCGACAGCGCCCCCTAAAGTGGGCTCTGAAAACAGGGTCTATAAATCAAACACACTTGCACGTACATATATGAAACTCGGTACACATATAGAGCTCATCGGGCCGAATAACTTTCGTGCTCTAACTTATGCGTCAGCCCAACAGGAAGTGAGCTATTATGGGTTGTTCGGAAAACGCATGCTCTGGAATTTGCGATACTCCTCCTAGAAAATTGACCCGATCAGCACCAAACTCGGTCAGCATGAAGTCAAGACACTGAGGATGCCAAATTGCGAGCAACTTTTTGATATCTCAAACGGTTAGGCCGTGGCGAAGAGACGAATTTATGGCGAGAAAAAGGAAACAGGAAGTGAGTTATAACTTTTGCATAGATTAATTCATTTTGATGAAACTTCAGCTGTGTGTTCGTTATAAGAGGACGATCACATGGATATGACTTTTGTGAGACAAAGTTATAGCGCCACCAACTGGCAGCAGGAAGTGTGTCCCTTTCAAAATTGCTTTAAATCCCCATCTTATTTTCACCCGATTTACTTCAAACTTCATCAGTATTATGTCAAAACATGGCAGATATAGACATATGAATGGATTCCTGATTCTAGAAAAACTGTTGTCATGGCAACGTGTCAAAGTCTAATAATCTTTTTTGGTGTTTTTGAGACTCTTCACATGCTTGAAATTGCATGAAACTCAACACACACATCAGACATGCTGTCCAGAAGATGCAAGCAAAGATTCAGAAACGGGCGTGGTAGAGGGGCTCAGTAGCGCCATCTTTTGTCCAAAGCGGGGGGGTTAGTTTTATCTACATTCACCAAACTCGGTATATATATTGTACATTTCGAGCCGGACAACTTTCTAATTTACAGTCATTAGCTCTGACCAACAGGAAGTCAGATAATTTGGTTGGAAGATAACAAGAAGTCGAAAGCGAGCTCTGAGTTTTTACCCTCTCCTCAAAAGCGATTCATTCAATCTCCTCCAAACTCGGACTACATGAAGTAAATATACAGAAGATGCTAAAATGCGAACGGTTATTGGATATCTCAAACGGTGTTCCCTTAGTAAAAGCCTAAAAAAGACAAAGTAAGCACACAAGTGCCTGGTTCATAAATAAGGCTATACTCCCACCTGCTGGTTATTCTATATAATCACAGTTTTGTTTTTTGTTTTTTTTTCAACACTTATGCTCTCACTTAAATGACCAGTAGAGGGCAATATTGTATAAGTTTTCAAGCAAAAAACCTTGCCTCTGTGTGTGTGTGAGAATGCTTTTCTAGCCTGCTGGGGACTTAAACCTGAATGCACACAGACTCATGGGGGCTTCCCAATGGGTACAAAAGCTTATAAATCATACAGAATGAGTTCTTTTGAAAATGTGAAAATGCAGAAAGTTTTGTGTGATGGGTAGGTTTAGGGGTAGGAGCAGTGTAGGAGGACAGAATATGGTTTGTACAGCATAAAAATGGGTGGATGGGCTGAACTGATAAGAGTTGCCTGCTGGATACTTTAGCATTACTAGTGTGTGTGTGTGTGTGTGTGTGTGTGTGTGTGTGTGTGTGTGTGTGTGTGTGTGTGTGTGTGTGTTCTTTTTTCTAGCCTGGTGGGGACTTCAACCTGAATGCACACAGACTCATGGGGACACGTGTCACTGATTTCTACAGTGTGTGTGTGTGTGGGGGGGTGGGGGGTGGGGGGGTGGATGGGCTGAACTGATAAGAGTTGCCTGCAGCATACTTTAGCATTACTTGTGTGTGTGTGTGTGTGTGTGTGTGTGTGTGTGTGTGTGTGTGTGTGTGTGTGTGTTCTTTTTTCTAGCCTGGTGGGGACTTCAACCTGAATGCACACAGACTCATGGGGACACGTGTCACTGATTTCTAGAGTGTGTGTGTGTGTGTGTGTGTGTGTGTGTGTGTGAGAGCCACTCTTCTGTCTAAAACAATTACCTCTCAATGCTGTGCTTTGGCCTGCATTAAAGGATTAAACATATTATTCTGGGTTTGAATAAAAAAAATAAATGTATAAAACCAGTTTATTTGTAGGTCATTGACAATATTGTTTTATATAATTAGTTCCCCCCCCCCTCAGGATCACTGTGTGTGTGTGTGTGTGTGTGTGTGTGTGTGTGTGTGTGTGTGTGTGTGTGTGTGTGTGTGTGTGTGTGTGTGTGTGTGTGTGTGTGTGTGTGTGTGTGTGTGTGTGTGTGAAGGGGGTCTCTCTCACTCTGTGTGTCACCTTGTCTCTTGTTTTTTTAATAATTTAACCCTTTCATATCATAGGCTATCAGCAATATCTATCACTTTATTGTGAAAAATAATAAAAAAACAATAAAAACACCTCTTTAAACTAATTATTTATTGATAGAATTCAAATGGATTAAAAAATTTAATTTCACATGATTTTATAAAAGTGGCTGTTTATTATAAACTTCCATAAATTTTATGCACACATATTACTCTTACCTGACACTGATATTAAAATCATTGTTGCGGTCTCTGTGATTTGGCTTAATTTATTTTTAAGAGAAGTGTAAGGATAATACAACATCAGCATTTGGACAGTATTCTGCACTCATTTTGAAATTGACATTTGACATCATCTGACATAAAATTAATGAATAAAATGTAATTGATCTCATAGATGTGAGTGTTGTGGTTCCTGGTCATAGCAGCACCAGTTGCTGCAGTTAATGAGGTGAATTCAAATGACTTTGACATAGTCCCTTTATTTATTTTTCCCATATTAAATGCCTATTGGCCTACTGCGCACAGTTAAGTTGATGCCACCGGGGTGGCGGTGCCACCGGCTTGGGCCCGTCATCGCTGCTCGCAGCTTTAATTTTTTTTTTTTTTTGTTATTATTTATTATTTTTTTACGCGACTATTTGGGCATTTTTGAGGCCCTTCCCATGCTCGAAAACTCTTGAAACTTTGCACATGCATCAGAATGCGCGGCCATCAGGGCCGGGCTGAGGCTGGGACCCGGGCGTGGCAGGGGGGCTCGACAGCGCCCCCTAAAGTGGGCTCTGAAAACGGGGTCTATAAATCAAATACACTTGCACGTACATATATGAAACTCGGTACACATATAGAGCTCATCGGGCCGAACAACTTTCGTGCTCTAAGTTATGTGTCAGCCCAACAGGAAGTGAGCTATTATGGGTTGTTCGGAAAACGCATGCTGTGGAATTTGCGATACTCCTCCTAGACGATTCACCCGATCAGCACCAAACTCGGTCAGCATGAAGTCAAGACACTGAGGATGCTAAATTGCGAGCAACTTTTTGATATCTCAAACGGTTTGGCCGTGGCGAAGAGACGAATTTATGGCGAGAAAAGGGAAACAGGAAGTGTGTTATAACTTTTGCATACATTAATTCATTTTGATGAAACTTCAGCTGTGTGTTCGTTGTAAGTGGCCGATCACATGGATATGACTTTTGTGAGTCAAAGTTATAGCGCCACCAACTGGCAGCAGGAAGTGTCACTTTTGTCCAAAGTGGGGGGTTAGTTTTATCTACATTCACCAAACTCGGTATATATATTGTACTTTTCGAGCCGGACAACTTTCTAATTTACAGTCATTAGCTCTGACCAACAGGAAGTCAGATAATTTGGTTGGAAGATAACAAGAAGTGGAAAGCGAGCTCTGAGTTTTTACCTTCTCCTCAAAAGTGATTCATTCAATCTCCTCCAAATTCGGACAACATGAAGTAAATATACAGAAGATGCTAAAATGCGAACGGTTATTGGATATCTCAAACGGTCTTCCCTTAGTAAAAGCCTAAAAAAGACAAAATAAGCACACAAGTGCCTGGTTCATAAATAAGGCTATACTCCCACCTGCTGGTTATTCTATATATCACACTGTTTTTTTTGTGTGTTTTTTTTCAACACTTATGCTCTCCCTTAAATGACCAGTAGAGGGCAATATTGTATAAGTTTTCAAGCAAAAAACCTTGCCTCTGTGTGTGTGAATGGTTTTCTAGCCTGGTGGGGACTTAAACCTGAATGCACACAGACTCATGGGGACTTCCCAATGGGTACAAAAGCTTATAAATCAGACAGAATGAGTTCTATTGAAAATGTGAAAATGCAGAAAGTTGTGTGATGGGTAGGAGCAGTGTAGGAGGACAGAATATATGGTTGTTACAGCATAAAAACCATTACATCTATGCTGAGTCCCCAAAAAGATAGTGAACCAGACGTGTGTGTGTGTGTGTGTGTGTGTGGAGAGAGAGAGAGGGAGGGGGGCTGATTTCTACCTTCAGCTTACTACAGTGTGTGTGTGTGTGTGTGTGTGTGTGTGTGTGTGTGTGGAGAGAGAGGGAGGGGGGCTGATTTCTACCTGCAGCTTACTACTGTGTGTGTGTGTGTGTGTGTGTGTG